>NC_069499.1:1010686188-1010810350 GCF_027579735.1 Bombina bombina | reverse complement strand
TAGAAGAGTTTCTGAGTTTTCTGCTCTTTCTTGTGAGTCTCCTTTTCTGTTTTTTTCATCAGGATAAGGCAGTTTTGCAGACTTCTTTTTAATTTTTACCTAAGGTTGGGAATTCTAACATTAGTAGAGAAATTGTTGTCCCTTCCTTGTGTCCTAATCCTAAGAATTTCTTTGGAAAGTTCCTTACATTCTTTGGATGTGGTAAGAGCTTTGAAATATTATGTGGAAGCTACTAAAGATTTCAAGTAGACTTCCAGTCTATTTGTTTTATTTTCTGGTCCTAGGAAAGGTCAGAAGGCTTCTGCTATTTCCTTGGCTTCTTGGTTGAAACTTTTGATTCATCAAGTTTATTTTGAGTCGGGTCAGGCCCGCCTCAGAGAATTACAGCTCATTCTACTAGATCAGTCTCCACTTTGTGGGCTTTTAAGAATGAAGCTTCAGTTGATCAGATTTGCAAAGCGGCAACTTGGTCCTCTTTGCATTCATTTACTAAATTCTACCGTTTTGATGTATTTGCTTCTTCGGAAGCAGTTTTTGGTAGAAAAGTTCTTCAGGCAGCTGTTTCAGTTTGATTCTTCTGCTTTTGATTTGTTTTTTTCTTTCAAATGAAATACTTATATTTTTGGGTTGTGGATTAATTTTTTTGAGCAGATTATGGCTGTTTATATTTTATTCCCTCCCTCTCTAGTGACTCTTGAGTGGAGATCCACATCTTGGGTATTGATATCCCATATGTCACTAGCTCATGGACTCTTGCAAATTACATGAAAGAAAACATAATTTATGTAAGAACTTACCTGATAAATTCATTTCTTTCATATTGGCAAGAGTCCATGAGGCCCACCCTTTTTATGGTGGTTATGATTTTTTGTATAAAGCACAATTATTTCCAAATTTCCTTTGTTGATGCTTTCTACTCCTTACTTTATCACCCCACTGCTTAGCTATTCATTAAACTGAATTGTGGGTGTGGTGAGGGGTGTATTTATAGGCATTTTGAGGTTTGGGAAACTTTGCCCCTCTTGGTAGGATTGTATATCCCATATGTCACTAGCTCATGGACTCTTGCCAATATGAAAGAAATGAATTTATCAGGTAAGTTCTTACATAAATTATGTTTTTCAGATTGACGATATACTCTCATATTCCATTACCTCTACTGATAACTGTTTCAGTACTGGTTTGGCTATATGTTGATGGGTGTCTTTCGGTAAGTATGTTTCTTTCATGTAATTAGCAAGAGTCCATGAGCTAGTGACATATGGGATATACATTCCTACCAGGAGGGGCAAAGTTTCCCAAACCTCAAAATGCCTATAAATACACCCCTCACCACACCCATAAATCAGTTTTACAAACTTTGCCTCCTATGGAGGTGGTGAAGTAAGTTTGTGCTAGATTCTACGTTGATATGCGCTCCGCAGCAGGTTGGAGCCCGGTTTTCCTCTCAGCGTGCAGTGAATGTCAGAGGGATGTGAAGAGAGTATTGCCTATTTGAATTCAATGATCTCCTTCTACGGGGTCTATTTCATAGGTTCTCTGTTATCGGTCGTAGAGATTCATCTCTTACCTCCCTTTTCAGATCGACGATATACTCTTATATATACCATTACCTCTACTGATTCTCGTTTCAGTACTGGTTTGGCTTTCTACTACATGTAGATGAGTGTCCTGGGGTAAGTAAGTCTTATTTTCTGTGACACTCTAAGCTATGGTTGGGCACTTTTATATAAAGTTCTAAATATATGTGTTCAAGCATTTATTTGCCTTGATTCAGGATGTTCAACGTTCCTTATTTCAGACAGTCAGTTTCATATTTGGGATAATGCATATGAATAAATCAATTTTTTTCTTACCTTAAAATTTGACTTTTTCCCTATGGGCTGTTAGGCTCGCGGGGGCTGAAAATGCTTAATTTTATTGCGTCATTCTTGGCACGGACTTTTTTGGCGCAAAAATGTTTTCTTTGTTTCCGGCGTCATACGTGTCGCCGGAAGTTGCATCATTTTTGACGTTTTTCTGCGCCAAAAGTGTCGGCGTTCCGGATGTGGCGTTATTTTTGGCGCCAAAAGCATTTAGGCGCCAAATAATGTGGGCGTCTTTTTTGGCGCTAAAAAATATGGGCGTCACTATTGTCTCCACATTATTTAAGTCTCTTTGTTTATTGCTTCTGGTTGCTAGAAGCTTGTTCACTGGCATTTTTTCCCATTCCTGAAACTGTCATTTAAGGAATTTGATCAATTTTGCTTTATATGTTGTTTTTTCTATTACATATTGCAAGATGTCCCAGATTGATCCTGAGTCAGAAGATACTTCTGGAAAATCGCTGCCTAGTACTGGATCTACCAAAGTTAAGTGTATTTGCTGTAAACTTGTGGTATCTGTTCCTCCAGCTGTTGTTTGTAATGAATGTCATGACAAACTTGTTAATGCAGATAATATTTCCTTTAGTAATGTTACATTACCTGTTGTTCCATCAACATCTAATACTCAGAGTGTTCCTGTTAACATAAGAGATTTTGTTTCTTAATCCATTAAGAAGGCTATGTCTGTTATTCCTCCTTCTAGTAAACGTAAAAGGTCTTTTAAAACTTCTCATTTTTCAGATGAATTTTTAAATGAACATCATCATTCTGATTCTGATAATGATTCCTCTGGTTCAGAGGATTCTGTTTCAGAGGTTGATGCTGATAAATCTTCATATTTATTCAAAATGGAATTTATTCGTTCTTTACTTAAAGAAGTCTTAATTGCATTAGAAATAGAGGATTCTGGTCCTCTTGATACTAAATCTAAACGTTTAAATAAGGTTTTTAAATCTCCTGTAGTTATTCCAGAAGTTTTTCCTGTCCCTGATGCTATTTCTGAAGTAATCTCCAGGGAATGGAATAATTTGGGTAATTCATTTACTTCTTCTAAACGTTTTAAGCAATTATATCCTGTGCCATCTGACAGATTAGAGTTTTGGGACAAAATCCCTAAGGTTGATGGGGCTATCTCTACTCTTGCTAAACGTACTACTATTCCTACGGCAGATAGTACTTCCTTTAAGGATCCTTTAGATAGGAAAATTGAATCCTTTCTAAGAAAAGCTTACTTATGTTCAGGTAATCTTCTTAGACCTGCTATATCTTTAGCGGATGTTGCTGCAGCTTCAACTTTTTGGTTAGAAGCTTTAGCGCAACAAGTAACAGATCATAATTCTCATAGCATTGTTAATCTTCTTCAACATGCTAATAACTTTATTTGTGATGCCATCTTTGATATCATTAGAGTTGATGTCAGGTATATGTCTCTAGCCATTTTAGCTAGAAAAGCTTTATGGCTTAAAACTTGGAATGCTGATATGTCTTCTAAGTCAACTTTGCTTTCCCTTTCTTTCCAGGGTAATAAATTATTTGGTTCACAGTTGGATTCTATTATCTCAACTGTTACTAGAGGGAAAGGAACTTTTTTACCACAGGATAAAAAATCTAAAGGTAAATTTAGGTCTAATAATCGTTTTCGTTCCTTTTGTCACAATAAGGAACAAAAGCCTGATCCTTCACCCACAGGAGCGGTATCAGTTTGGAAACCATCTCCAGTCTGGAATAAATCCAAGCCTTTTAGAAAACCAAAGCCAGCTCCAAAGTCCACATGAAGGTGCGGCCCTCATTCCAGCCCAGCTGGTAAGGGGCAGATTACGATTTTTAAAAGAAATTTGGATCAATTCAATTCACAATCTTTGGATTCAGAACATTGTTTCAGAAGGGTACAGAATTGGCTTCAAGATAAGGCCTCCTGCAAAAAGATTTTTTCTTTCCCGTGTCCCAATAAATCGAGCGAAGGCTCAAGCATTTCTGAAATGTGTTTCAGATCTAGAGTTGGCTGGAGTAATTATGCCAGTTCCAGTTCTGGAACAGGGACTGGGGTTTTATTCAAATCTCTTCATTGTACCAAAGAAGGAGAATTCCTTCAGACCAGTTCTGGATTTAAAAATATTGAATCGTTATGTAAGGATACCAACATTCAAAATGGTAACTATAAGGACTATCCTGCCTTTTGTTCAGCAAGGGCATTATATGTCCACAATAGATTTATAGGATGCATATCTGCATATTCCGATTCATCCACATCACTTTCAGTTTCTGAGATTCTCTTTCCTAGACAAGCATTACCAGTTTGTGGCTCTGCCGTTTGGCCTAGCAACAGCTCCAAGGATTTTTACAAAGGTTCTCGGTGCCCTTCTGTCTGTAATCAGAGAACAGGGTATTGTGGTATTTCCTTATTTGGACGATATCTTAGTACTTGCTCAGTCTTCACATTTAGCAGAATCTCATACGAATCGACTTGTATTGTTTCTTTGAGATCATGGTTGGAGGATCCATTTACCGAAAAGTTAATTGATTCTTCAGACAAGGGTAACCTTTTTAGGTTTCCAAATAGATTCAGTGTCCATGACTTTGTCACTAACGGACAAGAGACGTCTAAAATTGATTTCAGCTTGTCGAAACCTTCAGTCTCAATCATTCCCTTCGGTAGCCTTATGCATTGAAATTCTAGGTCTTATTACTGCTGCATCGGACGCGATCCCCTTTGCTCGTTTTCACATGCGACCTCTTCAGCTCTGTATGCTGAACCAGTGGTGCAGGGATTACACAAAGATATCTCAATTGATATCTTTAAAACCGATTGTACGATACTCTCTGACGTGGTGGACAGATCACCATTGTTTAGTTCAGGGGGCTTCTTTTGTTCTTCCGACCTGGACTGTGATTTCAACAGATGCAAGTCTGACAGGTTGGGGAGCTGTTTGGGGGTCTCTGACAGCACAAGGGGTTTGGGAATCTCAGGAGGTGAGATTACCAATCAATATTTTGGAACTCTGTGCAATTTTCAGAGCTCTTCAGTCATGGCCTCTTCTAAAGAGAGAATCGTTCATTTGTTTTCAGACAGACAATGTCACAACTGTGGCATATATCAATCATCAAGGAGGGACTCATAGTCCTCTGGCTATGAAAGAAGTATCTCGAATACTGGTATGGGCGGAATCCAGCTCCTGTCTAATTTCTGCGGTTCATATCCCAGGTATAGACAATTGGGAAGCGGATTATCTCAGTCGCCAAACGTTACATCCGGGCGAATGGTCTCTTCACCCAGAGGTATTTCTTCAGATTGTTCAAATGTGGGGACTTCCAGAAATAGATCTGATGGCTTCTCATCTAAACAAGAAACTTCCCAGGTATCTGTCCAGATCCAGGGATCCTCAGGCGGAAGCAGTGGATGCATTGTCACTTCCTTGGAAGTATCATCCTGCCTATATCTTTCCACCTCTAGTTCTTCTTCCAAGAGTAATCTCCAAGATTCTGAAGGAATGCTCGTTTGTTCTGCTGGTGTCACCAGCATGGCCTCACAGGTTTTGGTATGCGGATCTTGTCCGGATGGCCTCTTGCCAACCGTGGACTCTTCCGTTAAGACCAGACCTTCTGTCACAAGGTCCTTTTTTCCATCAGGATCTCAAATCCTTAAATTTGAAGGTATGGAGATTGAACGCTTGATTCTTAGTCAAAGAGGTTTCTCTGACTCTGTGATTAATACTATGTTACAGGCTCGTAAATCTGTATCTAGGAAGATATATTATCGAGTCTGGAAGACTTACATTTCTTGGTGTCTTTCTCATCATTTTTCCTGGCATTCTTTTAGAATTCCGAGAATTTTACAGTTTCTTCAGGATGGTTTGGATAAAGGTTTGTCTGCAAGTTCCTTGAAAGGACAAATCTCTGCTCTTTCTGTTTTTTTTCACAGAAAGATTGCTAATCTTCCTGATATTCATTGGAGAGATCATTGCATTCTTTGGATGTAGTTAGAGCTTTGAAATATTATTTTGAAGCTACTAAGAATTTCCGAAAGACTTCTAGTCTATTTGTTATCTTTCCGGTTCTAGGAAAGGTCAGAAGGCCTCTGCCATTTCTTTGGCATCTTGGTTGAAATCTTTAATTCATCATGCTTATGTCGAGTCGGATAAAACCCCGCCTCAAAGGATTACAGCTCATTCTACTAGGTCAGTTTCTACTTCCTGGGCGTTTAGGAATGAAGCTTCGGTTGATCAGATTTGCAAAGCAGCAACTTGGTCTTCTTTGCATACTTTTACTAAATTCTACCATTTTGATGTGTTTTCTTCTTCTGAAGCAGTTTTTGGTAGAAAAGTACTTCAGGCAGCTGTTTCAGTTTGATTCTTCTGCTTATAATTTCAGTTTTTTTCATTACAAGATTTAAACTTTATTTTGGGTGTGGGTTATTTTCAGCGGAATTGGCTGTCTTTATTTTATCCCTCCCTCTCTAGTGACTCTTGCGTGGAAGATCCACATCTTGGGTAGTCATTATCCCATACGTCACTAGCTCATGGACTCTTGCTAATTACATGAAAGAAAACATAATTTATGTAAGAACTTACCTGATAAATTCATTTCTTTCATATTAGCAAGAGTCCATGAGGCCCACCCTTTTTGTGGTGGTTATGATTTTTTTGTATAAAGCACAATTATTCCAATTCCTTATTTTTTTATGCTTTCGCACTTTTGTCTTATCACCCCACTTCTTGGCTATGCGTTAAACTGATTTGTGGGTGTGGTGAGGGGTGTATTTATAGGCATTTTGAGGTTTGGGAAACTTTGCCCCTCCTGGTAGGAATGTATATCCCATACGTCACTAGCTCATGGACTCTTGCTAATATGAAAGAAATGAATTTATCAGGTAAGTTCTTACATAAATTATGTTTTCTTTTACAAAGATATGACGAGTCCACGGATTTCATCCTTACTTGTGGGAAATTAACCTCCTGCTAACAAGAAGTGGCAAAGAGCACCACAGTAGAGCTGTATATATAGCCCCTCCCCCTCCACCCCCAGTCATTATCTTTGCCTGTGTTATACTAGGAAGACATGGTAAAGTGAGGTGTTAGTTTTAGTTTCTTCAATCAAGAAGTTTTTTTATTTTAAATGGTACCGGTGCATACTATTTTCCTCAGGGGGATATGGAAGAAGTTTTCTGCCCTGAGGTTTGATGATCTTAGCATTTGTAACTAAGATCCACGCTGGTTCCCACAAGACTTCTGAAGGTAACCATGAGACATCTTCAGTGTGGAGACCATTTCATGCTACAAGCAGCATTAAGGTATGTGCAGCCTTTTTTTCTGAGGAGACTTGGTGTATCAGAACTGGCTGGCATTATTTTCCCTGTATGGGAATGGGGTAAGCAGTAAAACCTATTTTAATAAGAGGGGTGTTACTGGAGTCCCTATATTATATTTATATCATTAGTTGATATTTGGGCATTATGTGACATGGGAGACAATATAAAAAACAATGTTTTATGTTTTGTTTTTTTGGTTTTTGGCACTTAAAACTTATTGGTTTTATGCTTGAGGGTTGTATTGTGTGTGTATTTTTACTTTAGTACAAAACTGCATTTCCATGCGGTGTTGTTTGGGCCTACTCCAACGTTTGACCTTAAGGGGCGGAGCCTATTTTGGCGCAATTCCTTCAGACTTAGCAGCAGCAAACAGTAACTCGGTGGCCCCTGGACTGTGTAGCAGGTTTGAAGGGTTGGAAAATTGATTCAAAGTACCCTGGGGCAGGTAGGCACCACAGCAGAGCTGTGGCGAGGTGCAGAGTGTATTTTTATCTACATGTTGATATAAGTACTTCTAAAACCTTATTTCTGCCCTTGCTTCTGGGTGCAGTAATTTTTGGGTTAACCAACAATATTGAATTAAATTTGGGAATAATTTAAAGTTTTTTTGTGTATGCAACAACCGGGAAGCGCTCAAACATTCAAACACTAACTGTGAGTAAAGTCCCAGACGATCAGTGCACTTCACGTAGTCAGACACACCCCCTTGACGTAGTGGTGACGTATTCTCAGAATACTCAGCTGTCCTGGTGCGGAGAAACGAGCGCTTCCATCCACGCTCAATTAATAGAACAACACCAACAATCAGCGCACCCAGTAAGGCTGAGAAAAGCAAACGATGGTAAGCAGTGTACTACCTGTTTATTGTTTAGCTCAAACAAATGCTCAATATAATAGGTAAATATCCATACAATGCCAAACAGGTAAAAAAGGCATAAGTGGTAAGTGACAGGCAAAATAGGACAGGAAAAATTAGGTCAGACGCGTTTCCTATGTCATAAGCATATTTTTCCTCAGTGACCATACTTAATACCCACAACACACTGCTTTATAAACCTTTTTTCCTCTTTTTGAATTGTTTTTTTGAAACAATGTCTCTTTACATCCTTAGCATTATTGCTAATATTTGTTATATTTTTTATTATATTTTTTCATTTTCCATTTTTATATAAAAAATGACTTTACACTGATCAAGTATAATTGAATTAGTACATTGTGATGTTAGTTCACTTATGTGTTTATTTATGTGTTTAACTTGGTCTGTTAATGCATATTAATAATGCTTTTTTCTTTATTTTTCTTTTTCTTCTTAATAATCCTTTTTCTCCCCCTTCAATTTGCCCTCTGCACACTGCTTTTGTAACAGATTGGTTTTTGATTGGACAGCCATTTATTGGGAGTGTCCGGCTAAAGGGTTTATAAAGCAGTGTGTTGTGGGTATTAAGTATGGTCACTGAGGAAAAATATGCTTATGACATAGGAAACGCGTCTGACCTAATTTTTCCTGTCCTATTTTGCCTGTCACTTACCACTTATGCCTTTTTTACCTGTTTGGCATTGTATGGATATTTACCTATTATATTGAGCATTTGTTTGAGCTAAACAATAAACAGGTAGTTCACTGCTTACCATCGTTTGCTTTTCTCAGCCTTACTGGGTGCGCTGATTGTTGGTGTTGTTTTTTTGTGCATTTTGGAAAAATTGTTCACTTTTTCTTTTCTTAAAGGCACAGTACACGTTTTTTCTAATGTTTATTTTATGCTATAAATAAGTCTTTAAATGACTTTTGTGGTATTGCTAGTCTGTTTAACATGTCTGACATTGAGGTTTCTCATTGTTCTATGTGTTTAGAAGCTATTGTGCAACCCCCTCTAACATTGTGTAACTTTTGTACTGAAAGGGCTTTACAATGTAAAAAGCATATTTTAAATAAAGTAAGTCTGCCTAAGGATGATTCTCAGTCTGAAGAGAATCAGGATATGCCATCCAATTCTCCCCAAGTGTCACAACCTTTTATGCCCACACAAGCGACGCCTAGTACTTCTAGTGCGTCTAATTCCTTTACTCTGCAGGAGATGGCTGCAGTTATGTCAACTACCCTTACGGAGGTATTGTCTAAATTACTAGTGTTGCAGGGTAAACGCAGTAGGTCAAGTATTAATGTAAATACTGAATCCCCTGATGCTTTATTAGCTATTTCCGATGTTCCCTCACAGTGCTCTGAGTTGGGGATCAGGGAATTACTGTCTGAGGGTGAAATTTCTGATTCAGGGAATGTTTTGTCTCAGACAGATTCGGATGCTATGTCATTTAAATTTAAGCTTGAACACCTCCGCCTGTTGCTTAGGGAGGTTTTAGCGACTGGATGATTGTGATCCTATTGTAATTCCTCCAGAGAAATTGTGTAAAATTGATAAATATTTGGAAGTTCCTACTTACACTGATGTTTTTCCTGTTCCTAAGAGAATTTTGGAAATTATTAGTAAGGAATGGGATAGACCAGGTATACCGTTTTCTCCCTCTCCTAATTTTAAGGAAATGTTTCCTATATCAGATACCATTCGGGACTCATGGCAAATGGTCCCTAAGGTAGAGGGAGCTATATCTTCCCTAGCTAAGCGTACTACTATACCCATTGAGGATAGTTGTGCTTTCAAGGACCCTATGGATAAGAAATTAGAGGATCTACTAAAGAAATTATTTGTTAATCAGGGATTTCTTTTACAATCTACGGCTTGCATTGTTCCAGTAACTACTGCAGCAGCTTTTTGGTTTGAGGCACTAGAAGAGTCTCTTAAGGTTGAGACTCCATTAGATGACATTCTAAATAGAATTAAGGCTCTTAAGCTAGCTAATTCTTTTATTACTGATGCTGCTTTTCAAATTGCTAAATTAGCGGCAAAAAATGCAGGATTTGCTATTTTAGCACGTAGAGCATTGTGGCTCAAATCTTGGTCTGCTGATGTGTCATCAAAACATAAGCTTTTAGCTATTCCCTTTTAAGGTAAGACCCTTTTTGGGCCAGAATTGAAGGAGATCATTTCTGATATTACAGGAGGTAAGGGCCATGCCCTACCTCAGGATAGGTCGGTTAAAATGAGGGGTTATCAGAATAATTTTCCTTCCTTTCGGAACTTTAAAGGAGGACCCCCCGCTTCTTCTTCTTCCACTAAGCAGGAAGGGAATTTTTCCCAATCTAAGTCAGTCTGGAGACCCAATCAGAACTGGAATAAGGGTAAACAATCCAAAAAACCCACTGCTGGTCCTAAGACAGCATGAAGGGGTGGCCCCCGATCCGGGACCGGATCTAGTAGGGGGCAGAATTTCTTTCTTTGCTCAGGCTTGGGCAAGAGATGTTCAGGATTCCTGGGCACTAGAAATAGTGACCCACGGTTATCAATTGGAATTCAAGGATTTTCTCCCAAGAGGCAGATTTCATCTTTCAAAATTATCTGCAAACCAGATAAAGAGAGAGGCGTTCTTACGCTGTGTTAAAGACCTTTTTACTATGGGAGTAATCTGTCCTGTTCCAAAATTGGAACAGGGACAGGGGTTTTACTCAAACCTATTTGTGGTCCCCAAAAAAGAGGGAACGTTCAGACCCATTTTGGACCTAAAGTGTCTAAACAAATTTTTAAGAGTTCCATCATTCAAGATGGAGACAATTCGAACGATTTTGCCAATGATCCAGGAGGGTCAATATATGACTACTGTGGATTTGAAGGATGCTTACATTCATATTCCAATCCACAAAGATCATCATCGGTTTCTAAGGTTTGCCTTCTTGGACAAACATTATCAGTTCATGGCTCTTCCTTTCGGGTTGGCCACATCACCCAGAATCTTCACAAAGGTTCTAGGGTCTCTTTTGGCGGTTCTCAGACCGCAAGGGATAGCGGTGGCGCCTTATCTGGACGATATTCTGATTCAGGCGTCAACATATCATCTGACAAAATCTCACACGGACACAGTGTTGTCTTTTCTGAGAATTCACGGCTGGAAGGTGAAAATAGAGAAGAGTTCACTTGTCCCACAGACAAGGGTTCCTTTCTTGGGAACTCTGATAGACTCGGTAGCCATGAAAGTATTTCTGATGGAGGTCAGAAAATCAAAGATTTTGAATACTTGCCGAGCACTTCTGTCCATTCCTCGGCCATCAGTGGCTCAGTGTATGGAGGTAATCGGATTAATGGTAGCGGCAACGGACATCGTTCCGTTTGCTCGCTTTCATCTCATACCACTGCAACTATGCATGCTCGGTCAGTGGAATGGGGATTATGCGGATTTATTTCCAAAGATAATTCTGGATCAAGAGACCAAAAACTTGTTTCCGTAGACCCTCGTGGGTGATAGTGACAACAGATGCCAGCCTTCTGGGGTGCAGTTTGGAATTCCCTGAAGGCTCAGGGTGTTTGGGCTCAAGTGGAGTCTCTACTTCCAATCAATATTTTTGAACTGAGGGCAATATTCAATGCACTTCAGGCGTGGCCTCAGTTGGCTTCAGCCAAATTCATCAGATTGCAGTCGGACAACATAACGACTGTGGCATATGTCAATCATCAGGGGGGAACAAGGAGTTCCTTAGCGATGATAGAAGTATCCAAGATAATCAGTTGGGCAGAGGCCCACTCTTGTCATCTGTCAGCGATCTACATCCCAGGAGTAGAGAACTGGGAAGCAGATTTTATAAGTCGCCTCATTGATTTTCAGATGGGGCAGACCGGAATTGGATTTGATGGCATCTCGTCAGAATGCCAAGCTTCCAAGATACGGATCCCGGTCAAGGGATCCTCAGGCTGAACTGATAGATGCCTTGGCAGTACCTTAGTTGTTCAGCCTAGCTTATATGTTTCTGCCGTTTCCTCTCCTCCCACGCGTGATTGCTCGAATCAAACAGGAGAGAGCTTCTGTGATTCTGATAGCGCCTGCGTGGCCACACAGGACTTGGTATGCGGATCTAGTGGACATGTCCTCCCTGCCACCGTGGAAACTTCCGTTGAGACAGGACCTTCTCATTCAAGGTCCTTTCCAACATCCAAATCTAATTTCTCTGCAACTGACTGCGTGGAGATTGAATGCTTGATTTTATCGAAGCGAGGAGTCTCTGATTCAGTTATCAATACTTTGATACAGGCTAGAAAGCCTGTCACTAGAAAAATCTATCATAAGATATGGCGTAAATATCTTTCTTTCATGTAATTAGCAAGAGTCCATGAGCTAGTGACGTATGGGATATACATTCCTACCAGGAGGGGCAAAGTTTCCCAAACCTCAAAATCCCTATAAATACACCCCTCACCACACCCACAAATCAGTTTTACAAACTTTGCCTCCTATGGAGGTGGTGAAGTAAGTTTGTGCTAGATTCTACGTTGATATGCGCTCCGCAGCAGGTTGGAGCCCGGTTTTCCTCTCAGCGTGCAGTGAATGTCAGAGGGATGTGAGGAGAGTATTGCCTATTTGAATTCAATGATCTCCTTCTACGGGGTCTATTTCATAGGTTCTCTGTTATCGGTCGTAGAGATTCATCTCTTACCTCCCTTTTCAGATCGACGATATACTCTTATATATACCATTACCTCTACTGATTCTCGTTTCAGTACTGGTTTGGCTTTCTACTACATGTAGATGAGTGTCCTGGGGTAAGTAAGTCTTATTTTCTGTGACACTCTAAGCTATGGTTGGGCACTTTTATATAAAGTTCTAAATATATGTATTCAAACATTTATTTGCCTTGACTCAGGATGTTCAAACATTCCTTATTTCAGACAGTCAGTTTCATATTTGGGATAATGCATATGAATAAATCAATTTTTTTCTTACCTTAAAATTTGACTTTTTTCCCTGTGGGCTGTTATGCTCGCGGGGGCTGAAAATGCTTCATTTTATTGCGTCATTCTTGGCGCGGACTTTTTTGGTGCAAAATTTTTTTCTGCTTCCGGCGTCATACGTGTCGCCGGAAGTTGCGTCATTTTTGACGTTTTTTTGCGCCAAAAGTGTCGGTGTTCCGGATGTGGCGTCATTTTTGGCGCCAAAAGCATTTAGGCGCCAAATAATGTGGGCGTCTTTTTTGGCGCTAAAAAATATGGGCGTCACTATTGTCTCCACATTATTTAAGTCTCATTATTTATTGCTTCTGGTTGCTAGAAGCTTGTTCACTGGCATTTTTTCCCATTCCTGAAACTGTCATTTAAGGAATTTGATCAATTTTGCTTTACATGTTGTTTTTTCTATTACATATTGCAGGATGTCCCAGATTGACACTGAGTCAGAAGATACTTCTGGAAAAACGCTGCCTGGTGCTGGAGCTACCAAAGTTAAGTGTATCTGCTGTAAACTTATGGTATCTGTTCCTCCAGCTGTTGTTTGTAATGAATGTCATGACAAACTTGTTAATGCAGATAATATTTCCTTTAGTAATGTTACATTACCTGTTGCTGTTCCATCAACATCTAATACTCAGAGTGTTCCTGTTAACATAAGAGATTTTGTTTCTAAATCCATTAAGAAGGCTATGTCTGTTATTCCTCCTTCTAGTAAACGTAAAAGGTCTTTTAAAACTTCTCATTTTTCAGATGAATTTTTAAATGAACATCATCATTCTGATTCTGATAATGATTCCTCTGGTTCAGAGGATTCTGTCTCAGAGGTTGATGCTGATAAATCTTCATATTTATTCAAAATGGAATTTATTCGTTCTTTACTTAAAGAAGTTTTAATTGCATTAGAAATAGAGGATTCTGGTCCTCTTGATACTAAATCTAAACGTTTAAATAAGGTTTTTAAATCTCCTGTAGTTATTCCAGAAGTTTTTCCTGTCCCTGATGCTATTTCTGAAGTAATCTCCAGGGAATGGAATAATTTGGGTAATTCATTTACTCCTTCTAAACGTTTTAAGCAATTATATCCAGTGCCATCTGACAGATTAGAGTTTTGGGACAAATTCCCTAAAGTTGATGGGACTATCTCTACTCTTGCTAAACGTACTACTATTCCTACGGCAGATAGTACTTCCTTTAAGGATCCTTTAGATAGGAAGATTGAATCCTTTCTAAGAAAAGCTTACTTATGTTCAGGTAATTTTCTTAGACCTGCTATATCTTTAGCGGATGTTGCTGCAGCTTCAACTTTTTGGTTAGAAGCTTTAGCGCAACAAGTAACAGATCATAATTCTCATAGCATTGTTAATCTTCTTCAACATGCTAATAACTTTATTTGTGATGCCATCTTTGATATCATTAGAGTTGATGTCAGGTATATGTCTCTAGCTATTTTAGCTAGAAGAGCTTTATGGCTTAAAACTTGGAATGCTGATATGTCTTCTAAGTCAACTTTGCTTTCCCTTTCTTTCCAGGGTAATAAATTATTTGGTTCTCAGTTGGATTCTATTATCTCAACTGTTACTGGAGGGAAAGGAACTTTTTTACCACAGGATAAAAAATCTAAAGGTAAATTTAGGTCTAATAATCGTTTTCGTTCCTTTCGTCACAATAAGGAACAAAAGCCTGTTCCTTCACCCACAGGAGCGGTATCAGTTTGGAGACCATCTCCAGTCTGGAATAAATCCAAGCCTTTTAGAAAACCAAAGCCAGCTCCCAAGTCCACATGAATGTGCGGCCCTCATTCCAGCCCAGCTGGTAGGGGGCAGATTACGTTTTTTCAAAGAAATTTGGATCAATTCAATTCACAATCTTTGGATTCAGAACATTGTTTCAGAAGGGTACAGAATTGGCTTCAAGATAAGGCCTCCTGCAAAGAGATTTTTTCTTTCCCGTGTCCCAGTAAATCCAGCGAAAGCTCAAGCATTTCTGAAATGTGTTTCAGATCTAGAGTTGGCTGGAGTAATTATGCCAGTTCCAGTTCTGGAACAGGGGCTGGGGTTTTATTCAAATCTCTTCATTGTACCAAAGAAGGAGAATTCCTTCAGACCAGTTCTGGATCTAAAAATATTGAATCGTTATGTAAGGATACCAACATTCAAAATGGTAACTATAAGGACTATCCTGCCTTTTGTTCAGCAAGGGCATTATATGTCCACAATAGATTTACAGGATGCATTTCTGCATATTCCGATTCATCCAGATCACTATCAGTTTCTGAGATTCTCTTATCTAGACAAGCATTACCAGTTTGTGGCTCTGCCGTTTGGCCTAGCAACAGCTCCAAGAATTTTTACAAAGGTTCTCGGTGCCCTTTTCTCTGTAATCAGAGAACAGGGTATTGTGGTATTTCCTTATTTGGACGATATCTTGGTACTTGCTCAGTCTTCACATTTAGCAGAATCTCATACGAATCGACTTGTGTTGTTTCTTCAAAATCATGGTTGGAGGATCAATTTACCGAAAAGTTCATTGATTCCTCAGACAAGGGTAACCTTTTTAGGTTTCCAGATAGATTCAATGTCCATGACTCTGTCTCTGACAGTCAAGAGACGTCTAAAATTGATCTCAGCTTGTCGAAACCTTCAATCACAATCATTCCCTTCGGTAGCCTTATGCATGGAAATTCTAGGTCTTATGACTGCTGCATCGGACGCTATCCCCTTTGCTCGTTTTCACATGCGACCTCTTCAGCTCTGTATGCTGAACCAGTGGTGCAGGGATTACACAAAGATATCTCAATTAATATCTTTAAAACCGATTGTACGACACTCTCTGACGTGGTGGACAGATCACCATCGTTTAGTTCAGGGGGCTTCTTTTATTCTTCCGACCTGGACTGTAATTTCAACAGATGCAAGTCTGACAGGTTGGGGAGCTGTTTGGGGGTCTCTGACAGCACAAGGGGTTTGGGAATCTCAGGAGGTGAGATTACCAATCAATATTTTGGAACTCTGTGCAATTTTCAGAGCTCTTCAGTCATGGCCTCTTCTAAAGAGAGAATCGTTCATTTGTTTTCAGACAGACAATGTCACAACTGTGGCATATATCAATCATCAAGGAGGGACTCACAGTCCTCTGGCTATGAAAGAAGTATCTCGAATACTGGTATGGGTGGAATCCAGCTCCTGTCTAATTTCTGCGGTTCATATCCCAGGTATAGACAATTGGGAAGCGGATTACCTCAGTCGCCAAACGTTACATCCGGGCGAATGGTCTCTTCACCCAGAGGTATTTCTTCAGATTGTTCAAATGTGGGGACTTCCAGAAATAGATCTGATGGCTTCTCATCTAAACAAGAAACTTCCCAGGTATCTGTCCAGATCCAGGGATCCTCAGGCAGAAGCAGTGGATGCATTGTCACTTCCTTGGAAGTATCATCCTGCCTATATCTTTCCACCTCTAGTTCTTCTTCCAAGAGTAATCTCCAAGATTTCGAGCTTTGAAATATTATGTTGAAGCTACTAAGAATTTCCGAAAGACTTCTAGTCTATTTGTTATCTTTTCCGGTTCTAGGAAAGGTCAGAAGGCCTCTGCCATTTCTTTGGTATCTTGGTTAAAATCTTTAATTCATCATGCTTATGTCGAGTCGGGTAAAACTCCGCCTCAAAGGATTACAGCTCATTCTACTAGGTCCGTTTTTACTTCCTGGGCGTTTAGGAATGAAGCTTCGGTTGATCAGATTTGCAAAGCAGCAACTTGGTCTTCTTTGCATACTTTTACTAAATTCTACCATTTTGATGTGTTTTCTTCTTCTGAAGCAGTTTTTGGTAGAAAAGTACTTCAGGCAGCTGTTTCAGTTTGATTCTTCTGCTTATAATTTCAGTTTTTTTCATTATAAGATTTAAACTTTATTTTGGGTGTGGATTATTTTCAGCGGAATTGGCTGTCTTTATTTTATCCCTCCCTCTCTAGTGACTCTTGCGTGGAATATCCACATCTTGGGTAGTCATTATCCCATACGTCACTAGCTCATGGACTCTTGCTAATTACATGAAAGAAAACATAATTTACCTGATAAATTCATTTCTTTCATATTAGCAAGAGTCCATGAGGCCCACCCTTTTTGTGGTGGTTATGATTTTTTTGTATAAAGCACAATTATTCCAATTCCTTATTTTTTATGCTTTCGCACTTTTTTCTTATCACCCCACTTCTTGGCTATGCATTAAACTGATTTGTGGGTGTGGTGAGGGGTGTATTTATAGGCATTTTGAGGTTTGGGAAACTTTGCCCCTCCTGGTAGGAATGTATATCCCATACGTCACTAGCTCATGGACTCTTGCTAATATGAAAGAAATGAATTTATCAGGTAAGTTCTTACATAAATTATGTTTTATTGGTGTGAATCCAAGGGTTACTCATGGAGTAAAGTTAGGATTCCTAGGATTTTGTCTTTTCTCCAAGAAGGATTGGAGAAAGGGTTATCAGCAAGTTCCTTAAAGGGACATATTTCAACTTTGTCAATTCTGTTTCACAGACGTTTGGCAAATGTATCAGATGTTCAGTCTTTTTGTCAGGCTCTATCTAGAATTAAGCCTGTATTTCGACCTATTACTCCTCCCTGGAGTTTGAATTTAGTTCTTCGAGTTCTGCAAGGGGTTCCGTTTGAACCTATGCATTCCATAGATATTAAACTATTATCTTGGAAAGTTCTGTTTTTGGTTGTTATTTCTTCTGCTCAAAGAGTTTCTGAGCTTTCAGCATTACAGTGTGATTCGCCTTATCTCATATTTCATTCTGATAAGGTGGTTTTATGTACCAAACCTGGGTTCCTTCCTAAGGTTGTTTCGAATAAGAATATTAATCAGGAAATTGTTGTTCATTCCTTGTGTTCTAATCCTTCTTCTAAGAAGGAGCGTCTGTTACATAACTTGGACGTGGTCCGTGCCTTAAAGTTTTACTTACAGGCAACTAAGGATTTCCGTCAATCATCTTCATTATTCATTGTTTATTCTTGAAAGCGTAGGGGTCAGAAAGCTACAGCTACCTCTTTCTTTTTGGCTGAGAAGTATCTTCCGCCTGGCATATGAGACTGCTGGACAGCAGCCTCCTGAAAGAATCACGGCTCATTCTACTAGGGCTGTGGCTTCCACATGGGCTTTTAAAAATGATGCATCTGTTGAACAGATTTGTAAGGCTGTGACTTGGTCATCCCTTCACACTTTTTCCAAATTTTACAAATTTGATACTTTTGCTTCTTCTGAGGCTATCTTTGGGAGAAAGGCTCTTCAAGCAGTGGTTCCTTCCGTTTAGGTTCCTGTCTTGTCCCTCCCTTTCATCCGTGTCCTATTGCTTTGGTATTGGTTTCCCACAAGTAAGGATGAAATCCGTGGACTCGTCATATTTTTGTAAAAGAAAACTAAATTTATGCTTACCTGATAAATAACTTTCTTTTACGATATGACTAGTCCACGGGCCAACCTGTTCTTTTTGAGACAGTTTTTCTTTATATTTTTTGTAAACTTCAGTCACCTCTGCACCTTTTAGCCTTTCCTTTTTCTCTTCCTATACCTTCGGCCGAATGACTGAGGGTGGAGGGGAAGGGGAGGGGCTATATATACAGCTCTGCTTTGGTGCTCTTTGCCACTTCCTGTTAGCTGGAGGTTAATATCCCACAAGTAAGGATGAAATCCGTGGACTCGTCATATCTTTAAAGAAAGTAATTTATCAGGTAAGCATAAATTTAGTTTTTCATTACTTAAGACACTCTCAGCTATGGTTTGGCACTTTATGTATTAATGTAAAGTTCTAAATATATGTATTGTACTTATATTTGCCATGAGTCAGGTTTATGTATATTTCCTTTTGCAGACTATAAGTTTCAAAAATGGGAAACCTATTTAGGAAGTTATTTTTCTTTCTGATGACACGAGTCCACGGATCATCTAATTACTATTGGGAATATCACTCCTGCCCAGCAGGAGGCAGCAAAGAGCACCACAGCAAAGAGCTATTAAATATCACCTCCCTTCCCTCCAATCTCAGTCATTCTCTTTGCCTACGTAAGAGCAAGGAAGTGCTAAAGTTAGGTGTTAGGAAAAGATTCTTCAAGCAAGATTTTATTATTTTTTAAGCAGTGCAAGATTGTTATGCTTTGCTCTAGGGTGTAGCCGTAGTCCATATCAGTTTCTTCAGTAGAGCAGTGGTGGCTTTAAAGCAATGGGAACTTGTGGGACATAATTCTCCCTGCGCCTCCCATGTATTTATGCTGACCTACCCATGCAAGCCTGAGTAAGATAACCTAGTGAGCTGTCGTGCTGCCTGGCAGAAGTATTAAGGTAAGTGCTAACTTTATATTTTTCTGGGACATGCAGAGAAAAAGGATAGCACTTTCTTTTACAAGATATGACGAGTTCACGGATTTCATCCTTATGGGATATCGCCTCCTGGTCAGCAGGAGGTGGCAAAGAGCACCACAGCAGAGCTGTATATATATATATAGCTCCTCCCTTCCCTCCCACACCAGTCATTCTCTTTGCCTGTGTTAATGTAGGAAGAGGTAAAGTGAGGTGTTAGTTTAGATTCTTCAATGAAATATGAGAGAAAAAATTAATTTGTCAGAAAAAAAATCTATTGCTAATTTGAAATTCAGAGTATGTGTTTTTGCATTGTCTTTTTATTATGCACTTGCTAATGATTCTACTGCATCATTCATGAACTGGACATCACTATGAGCTTGATTTATGAAGCCCTTTCTTCTCCCTATGACTGCAGGTTCTCACAAGAGAACCTACAGTCACGATTTATCAAGCAGCAGCCATGAGACCGCTGCTTTTCTACCCTCTTCTCCTCGTCCGACCAGGGAGATTGACAGCTCCTGTCTGCGCGTTATTGGCTGTGTGTGGGTAGGTAGTGGGATTGCAGGAGAGCCCAAAATAGCGCTTGCGTGCAATGTTTAATTCTGGCAGCAGACTGCTGCCCACCAGAGGAGAGCTGGGGCAGACAGGGGCGAATATGTACACAGTAAATTCAGAATAGTGGACACAGCACACCTGTATTTTCTTTTAGTGGGGCACGGAGCAACAGACTTGCCAAGTCTCACCAACATCCATGAATATCAAAAAACTCCAGCCACCAACTTCTTTAAAAGACCTTTATTCTTTTGTCTTGGGTCCCATTGATGAAGCCTGCACTAGGCTCTTAGTCATGTACATTTTAATTATAAAGGTTCTTGCTACTTATACCTCCACCTGTTAATCATTCACCTGATGTTCATTAACCCATTCCATAAAGAACAAAACCATTGCTGTTGCAACAGTGACATCTTGTGGATAAAAAGAATAGTACATCATTTCTTTATTCTTAATGTTTCATGATGTTCTTTAATGTAATGGGTGAACAACATCCATATATTATTAAGATAAACATAAAACCTATATATAATTTAAAAAGAGGAGCATAAAATCCCAATATCCACAAAGCCACAGTAATTGGAATAAATGTACAATATACATTTTCATCACTAGAAAATTTATCATGAAACAAAATGTATATTCTCAAGAAAAATCTGCTTTAAAGAGAAACATCCCTTTCCTTCTTTGCTCATATGTGACTATTTATTATCCATGAATCTTGATGTATGTATATGCTTATGATATATTTTCATGGCAAAGTATTTGTTCAAACCCTTGGGGGTTAAACAATCTAATTTATGAATCCAGAACACCTCCCTCATTTTTAGGAGATGTTCTCTATCACCCCCCTCCTTGGTTTCATTACCTGGTCTATGACTAGAAATCTGAGCTGACTAATATTGTGACCTGCAGAGAGGAAGTGAGAGGATACAGGAGCCTCTTAGTTCTTACATCTTATATTTGATTTATGTTCTGTTATCCTCTCCCTTCCCTCTCTGCAGGTCTCACCTATATAGATAAGTCCACATGGACACTTGATCATATAAATAGCGAAAGTTGTTCTACATGTAAAATATTTATTTATTACATATTTCCGGCCATTAGTTGGATGGTAAAAGTTTTTACCTTTTATCATGGAGCTACAATGACTGCAGTTCAAGCACGGGTAACACCCATTATTCCTGCTACCTATTGTTAACTGGACATTTCTCTTAGCAGAGCCTATGCCAGTGTGTACAATCAAATCCTTAATACTTCTATTTCTCTTGTATGCTACCATGGGCACCTGTTTAAATTCTTCCACTTGTGGATTACATTCCCTTATTATATGTCAGTGCTTTTTTAAAACACCGGTTATCTTTCGACTAAACCTATTATGCTGGGTTACAAATATCATATTGTTCTCTACTTTCTTGCCTGTTTGTTCTTGTTTTTGATTTTGTTTGAAACCATCTTCTACACTTACCAATTGTTCTGCTATCAATTTCCTAGGGTACTTCCTTGCAATACATTTATCAGCCATTTCTCCCAATCTTTGTTTACATTTATTGCTATCTGAGACAATCCTCTTAACCCTAGTGAGCTGGCTCTTGGGTATTGCCTTAAACACACTCTCTGGATGGCAGCTGCCATATTGTAGCAAATTATTCCTATCGGTCTTTTTCGTGTATAAATCAGTTTCCAAAAAAACGTTCTCTTGTAAAGGTGTATCCAGTCCACGGGTTCATCCATTACTTGTGGGATATTCTCCTTCCCAACAGGAAGTTGCAAGAGGACACCCACAGCAGAGCTCTCTATATAGCTCCTCCCCTAACTGCCACCCCCTGTCATTCTCTTGCAACTCTCGACAAGAAAGGAAGTATCAAGAGATATGTGGTGACAGTGTAGTTTTTACCTTAAATCAAGAGTTTGTTATTTTTAAACAGTACCGGCGTTGTACTGTTTTACTCTCAGGCAGAAATTGGAAGAAGAATCTGCCTGGAGGTTGATGATCTTAGCGGTTTGTAACTAACGTCCATTGCTGTTCTCACACATAATTGAAGAGTATGGAAAGAAAACTTCAGTTGGGGGGACGGTTTGCAGATCACCTGCTTTGAGGTATGTTCAGTATATTTTTTTCTAGAGAGATAAGGTCTAGAAAATGCTGACAGTGCCTGGTATATTTGAGGTAAGCCTGATACAGTGATTTAACAATGACTGGGATCATGCTTACAAGATAAGGGTAATATTCATGTTAACTCTCATATTACTTAGTGTAAAAACGTTTGCATAACTTACAGAAAAAACGTTTTTTCTCTGAGGGTGATAAATCTTTATTTGGGGCCTAGTTTTCCACATGGCTTGTTAGATTACTCCTAGGAGTACTTTTTTAAGGCCCTCTGACATTGAGTGCATGGTGGGAGGGGCCTATTTTCGCGCAGTTGATTTTCAGACTGAGACATCCAGCTTCCCTAAAGGAGTCCTCTGGCATCTAGGACCACTATAGAGGGTTTTTTTCCTGCAAAAATCGTGTTTAAGGGCAGGTAGGAGCCACAGCAGAGCTGTGGCAGTGTGTTTGACTGTTTTTTAACAGTGTTACCGTTTTTCTAATCCGGTTTTGGGCCTAAGGGGTTAATCATCCATTTGCAAGTGGGTGCAATGCTGCTTTAGTCTCTTATACACACTAAAAATTTGTAGAGTTTACTACTTTTTAACACTGTTTTGCAGATTATGTGGTAGTTTTTTTTCTCTTAAAGGCACAGTACCGTTTTTGTTTAATTGCTTTTTCACATTTATTAAAGTGTTTTCCAAGCTTGCTGGTCTCATTACTAGTCTGTTAAACATGTCTGACATAGAGGAAACTCCTTGTTCATTATGTTTAGAAGCCATTGTGGAACCCCCTCTTAGAATGTGTACCAAATGCACTGACCTTTCTATAAGTTATAAAGACCATATTATGGGTTTTAAAGAATTATCACCAGAGGTTTCTCAGACTGACAAAAGGGAGGTTAAACCACCTAGCTCTCCCAATGTGTCAGAACCTATATCTCCCGCGCAAGTGACGCCAAGTACATCTGTCACGTCCAATGCGTTTACCTTACAAGACATGGCGGCAGTTATGAATCATACTCTCACAGAGGTATTGTCCAAACTGCCAGGGTTATAAGGAAAGCGAGACAGCTCTGGGGCTAGAACAAATACAGAGCTTTCTGAGGCTTTAGTAGCTATGTCTGATATACCCTCACAATGTACAGAAGCCAAAGCAGGAGAGCTTCTATCTGTGGGTGACATTTCGGATTCAGGGAAGGCGTTACTTCAGTCTGACTCTGAAATGACAGCATTTAAATTTAAGCTTGAACACCTCCGCTTGTTGCTCAGGGAAGTTTTAGCAACTCTGGATGACTGTGACACCATTGTAGTCCCAGAGAAATTGTGTAAAATGGACAAATACTTTGCAGTGCCTGTTTACACTGATGCTTTTCCAGTCCCTAAGAGGTTTTCAGAAATTATTACGAAGGAATGGGATAGACCAGGTGTACCGTTCTCTCCCCCTCCTGTTTTTAAAAAGATGTTTCCCATAGATGCCGCTACACGGGACTCATGGCAGACGGTCCCTAAGGTGGAGGGAGCAGTCTCTACCCTAGCTAAGCGTACAACTATCCCCGTCGAGGACAGTTGTGCTTTCCTAGATCCAATGGATAAAAAATTAGAGGGTTTCCTTAAGAAAATTTTTATACAACAAGGTTTTATTCTCCAGCCTCTTGCATGCATTGCCCCAGTCACTGCTGCAGCGGCTTTCTGGTTCGAGTCTCTTGAAGAGGCTCTACAGGTGGAGACCCCGTTGGATGATATCCTAGACAGGCTTAAAGGTCTTAAGTTAGCCAATTCATTTATTTCTGACGCCGTTTTTCATTTAACAAAGCTAACGGCTAAGAATTCAGGTTTTGCCATTCAGGCACGTAGGACGCTATGGCTTAAATCCTGGTCAGCTGACGTTACTTCAAAGTCTAAGCTTCTCAACATCCCCTTCAAAGGGCAGACCCTATTCGGGCCTGGACTGAAGGAGATCATTTCTGATATTACTGGAGGAAAAGGCCACGCCCTTCCCCAGGATAGGTCCAACAAATTAACGACCAGACAAACTAATTTTCGTTCCTTTCGAAACTTCAAGAGTGGCGCAGCTTCAACTTCCTCTACTGCAAAACAAGAAGGAAATTTTGCCCAGTCCAAGCCAGTCTGGAGACCTAACCAGACTTGGAAAAAGGGAAAGCAGGCAAAAAAACCTGCTGCTGCCTCTAAGACAGCATGAAGGAGTAGCCCCCGATCCGGGACCGGATCTAGTTGGGGGCAGACTTTCTCTCTTCGCCCAGGCTTGGGCAAGAGACGTCCAGGATCCCTGGGCTCTGGAGATTTTCCCAGGGATATCTTCTGGATTTCAAAGCCTCATCTCCAAAGGGGAGATTTCATCTCTCACAATTATCTGTAAACCAGATAAAGAGAGAGGCATTCTTACGTTGTGTTCAAGACCTTCTGGTTATGGGATTGATCCACCCAGTTCCAAGGGAGGAACAGGGGCAAGGATTCTATTCAAATCTGTTTATAGTTACCAAAAAAGAGGGAACTTTCAGACCAATCTTGGATCTCAAGATCCTAAACAAATTTCTCAGGGTCCCATCCTTCAAGATGGAGACTATTCGAACCATCCTACCTATGATCCAGGAGGGTCAATATATGACTACCGTGGACTTAAAGGATGCTTATCTCCACATTCCGATACACAGAGATCATCATCGGTTTCTCAGGTTTGCCTTCCTAGAAAGGCATTACCAGTTTGCGGCTCTTCCCTTCGGGTTAGCCATGGCACCAAGAATCTTTGCGAAGGTTCTAGGGTCCCTACTGGCGGTTCTAAGGCCACGAGGCATAGCGGTGGCTCCTTACCTAGACGACATTCTGATACAGGCGTCGAATTTTCAAATCGCCAAGTCCCATACGGACATTGTTCTGGCATTCCTGAGGTCTCATGGGTGGAAGGTGAACGAAGAAAAGAGTTCTCTCTCCCCTCTCACAAGAGTTTCCTTCCTAGGAACTCTGATAGATTCAGTAGAAATGAAGATTTTCCTGACAGAGGTCAGGTTGTCAAAGCTTCTAACTTCCTGCCGTGCTCTTTATTCCACTTCTCAGCCGTCAGTGGCTCAGTGTATGGAAGTAATCGGCTTAATGGCAGCGGCAATGGACATAGTTCCGTTTGCCCGCCTACATCTCAGACCACTGCAACTTTGCATGCTCAATCAGTGACATGGGGATTACACAGATTTGTCCCCTCTGCTAAATCTGGATCAAGAGACCAGAGATTCTCTTCTCTAGTGGCTATCTCGGGTCCATCTGTCCAGGGGAATGAGCTTCCGCAGGCCAGAATGGACTATAGTGACGACAGATGCCAGCCTTCTGGGCTGGTGCGCAGTCTGGAACTCCCTGAAGGCTCAGGCTTTGTGGACTCAGGAGGAAGCCCTCCTTCCGATAAACATTCTGGAACTAAGAGCAATATTCAATGCTCTTCAGTCTTGGCCTCAGCTAGCTGCGGTCAGGTTCATCAGATTTCAGTCGGACAACATCACGACTGTAGCCTATATCAACCATCAGGGGGGTACAAGGAGCCCCCTGGCGATGTTGGAGGTTTCAAAGATAATTCTATGGGCAGAGGTTCACTCTTGCCATCTCTCAGCTATCCATATCCCAGGAGTAGAGAACTGGGAGGCGGATTTCCTAAGTCGGCAGACTTTTCATCCGGGGGAGTGGGAGCTCCATCCGGAGGTATTTGCCGAGTTGATTCAACTATGGGGCAAACCAGAACTGGATCTCATGGCGTCTCGTCAGAACGCCAAACTTCCTCGTTACGGGTCCAGGTCCAGGGATCCCAAGGCAGCGCTGATAGATGCTCTAGCAGTGCCCTGGTCCTTCAGCCTGGCTTATGTGTTTCCACCGTTTCCTCTGCTCCCTCGTCTGATTGCCAAGATCAAGCAGGAGAGAGCTTCGGTGATTTTGATAGCTCCTGCATGGCCATGCAGGACTTGGTATGCAGATCTGGTGGACATGTCATCCTTTCCACCATGGACTCTGCCGCTGAGGCAGGACCTTCTACTTCAAGGTCCTTTCAAACATCCAAATCTAATCTCTCTGCGTCTGACTGCTTGGAGATTGTACGCTTGATTCTATCAAAGCGTGGTTTTTCCGAGTCGGTCATTGATACCTTAATTCAGGCTCGAAAGCCTGTCACCAGGAAAATCTATCATAAGATATGGTGCAAATATCTTCATTGGTGTGAATCCAAGGGTTACTCATGGACTAAAGTCAGGATTCCGAGAATCTTATCCTTTCTCCAAGATTGATTGGAGAAAGGATTGTCTGCTAGTTCCTTAAAGGGACAGATTTCTGCTCTGTCTATTCTTTTGCACAAACGTCTGGCTGAGATTCCAGACATTCAGGCGTTTTGTCAGGCTTTAGTTAGAATTAAGCCTGTGTTTAAACCTGTTGCTCCGCCATGGATTTTAAATTTAGTTCTTAAAGTTCTTCAAGGGGTTCCATTTGAACCTTTGCATTCCATAGATATTAAACTTTTATCTTGGAAAGTTCTGTTCCTAGTAGCTATCTCCTCGGCTCGAAGAGTTTCGGAGTTATCTGCTTTCAGTGTGATTCCCCTTATCTGATTTTCCATGCACATAAGGTAGTTTTGCGTACCAAACCTGGGTTTCTTCCTAAGGTAGTATCTAATAAGAACATCAATCAGGAGATTGTTGTTCCTTCAGTATGTCCTAATCCTTCCTCAAAGAAGGAACGTCTTTTACACAATCTTGATGTGGTTCGTGCTTTAAAGTTTTATTTACAAGCTACGAAGGATTTTCGTCAAACATCTGCTTTGTTTGTTGTCTACTCTGGACAGAGGAGAGGCCAAAAGGCTTCGGCAACTTCTCTTTCTTTTTGGCTGAGAAGCATAATCCGATTAGCTTATGAGACTGCTGGCCAGCAGCCTCCTGAAAGAATTACAGCCCATTCCACTAGAGCGGTGGCTTCCACATGGGCTTTTAAAAATGAGGCCTCTGTTGAACAGATTTGTAAGGCGGCGACTTGGTCTTCGCTTCACGCTTTTTCTAAATTCTTCAAATTCGATACTTTTGCTTCTTCGGAGACTATTTTTGGGAGAAAGGTCTTACAGGCAGTGGTGCCTTCCGTTTAAGTTCCTGCCTTGTCCCTCCCTTCATCCGTGTCCTAAAGCTTTGGTATTGGTATCCCACAAGTAATGGATGAACCCGTGGACTGGATACACCTTTAGAAGAGAGAACTTAATTTATGCTTACCTGATAAATTTATTTCTCTTGTGGTGTATCCAGTCCACGGCCCGCCCTGTCATTTTAAGGCAGGTGTTTTTTATTTTTTAAACTACAGTCACCACTGCACCCTATAGTTTCTCCTTTTTTCTTGCTTGTCTTCGGTCGAATAACTGGGGGTGGCAGTTAGGGGAGGAGCTATATAGACAGCTCTGCTTTGGGTGTCCTCTTGCAACTTCCTGTTGGGAAGGAGAATATCCCACAAGTAATGGATGAACCCGTGGACTGGATACACCACAAGAGAAATAAATTTATCAGGTAAGCATAAATTTTGTTTTTTCTTTATAAACATAAGTGTCCAAGTACTCTATACCCACTTCACTCATATTCATACTGAATTTTAAGCCCTTTACAGAGCAGTTTAGATCTTCTATGAATAATAATAGGCTTCTAACGTCATCCCCCCACACGCCAAACACATCATCGATGAATCTCCACCAGGAGACACCGTATAGTTGAAAAAGCGTGTTAGAGTACACAAAGTGTTCCTCAAAACTATTCATGAATATGTTGGCGTATGTGGGGGCGACGTTGGAGCCCATTGCTGTCCCCTGTTTCTGAAGGTAATAAGAGTCCATGAACAAGAAGTAATTCTGATGTAATATTATGGTCAATAAATCTGTTAAAAAAACAATTTATTTAGGAGTGTAATTGCTATCAGTTTTTAAGATATTTTCAACTGCTGCTATTCCACTTGTGTGCTTGATCGAAGTGTACAAGCTAGAAACATCTAATGTGAATAATATGCATTTGTCACCAACCTGTCCTAAATCTTTAAGTTTAGACAAAAAATCGTTTGTATCTTTTATATAGGAAGTTGTCTTTTGTATTAAGGGCTGTAAAACTTTATCCAAAAAGACTGAAATATTTGAAAATACAGAGCCTATTCCGGCCACAATAGGGCGCCCCGGGGGCTTGTTCATGGCTTCATGGATCTTAGGTAACACATAAATAACAGGTCTAATGGGATTTCTCTCAAATAAAGCATCCTTAAATTTTTCTGAAATAATGTCCCTCTTAACCGCTAGTTGTAATATATTCTCTTTCTCTTTGTTAATCTGGCCAGTATACAAGAGATTGAATGCCAGTTAGCAGATAGTCAGGTGTATGAGAAATTATCCAGGGACCCTACTGGCCAGATCCATAAAGCCATGAACAAGCCCCCGGGGCGCCCTATGGTAGCCGGAATAGGCTCTGTATTTTCAAATATTTCTGTCTTTTTGGATAAAGTTTTACAGCCCTTAATACAAAAGACTATTTCCTATATAAAAGATACAAACAATTTTTTGTCTAAACTTAAAGATTTAAGACAGGTTGGTGACAAATGCATATTATTCACATTAGATGTTTCCAGCTTGTACACTTCGATCAAGCACACAAGTGAAATAGCAGCAGTTGAAAATATCTTAAAAAGATCTTAAAAATTCAACAGATAAAAGGAAATATAGAAGAAAAAGGGATAAGGAGAAATGAGAAAGATTTGGCGCACTATCTCCTCAAATAATAAAACCTAACACTTTACTGTGATTAACTAAAAAGCTAGTATCCAAAATAGGTCAATACTAGTTATATCACCAGTCCACTCTGCCAGAAATTAAACTAGTGTATAAGAAATGATACATTAACATAAACTGTAATGAAGTTGGAGTCCAAAATCAATGGAGACCATAATCGCAGCACTGATTCCACTCATACAAAAAAATCATGCCGTCATGTGCACATAGCGTGATCTTCTAATTACCCACATAGTGCCAGTAAATCATTTCTTTTTTGTAAGTAACTGTGCACCTCAGCTTCAGTCACATGGATTTCTAAAAGCCCCAATTTATAACTTTATAACTGAAGGGTATCTAACTGAATCCGAAAACCCACGCTTAGCTAGAATCAAGCGTTCAATCTCCAAACAGTCAGTTGCAGAGAGACTAGGTTTGGATGTACGAATGGACCTTGAATTAGAAGGTCCTGCCTCAAAGGTAGCTTCCATGGTGGAACCAATGACATATTCACCAGGTCTGCATACCAGGTCCTGCGTGGCCATGCAGGAGCTATCAGAATTACCGAAGCCTTCTCCTGTTTGATCCTGGCTACTAGCCGTGGGAGAAGAGGAAACGGTGGAAAGACATAAGCTAGATTGAACGACCAAGGCGCTGCTAAGGCATCTACCAGTGTCGCCTTGGGATCCCTGGACTTGGACCCGTAACATGGAACTTTTGAGTTCTGACGTGACGCCATCAGATCCAGATCCGGAATGCCCCAATAGTTGAGTTAACTGGGCAAAAACCTCCGGGTGAAGTTCCCACTCCCCCGGATGGAAAGTCTGACGACTCAGATAATCCGCTTCCCAGTTGTCCACTCCTGGGATGTGAATTGCTGATAGATGGCAGGAGCGATCCTCTGCCCATTTGATGATCTTGGATACCTCTCTCATCGCCAGGGAACTCTTCGTTCCCCCCTGATGATTGATGTACGCTACAGTCGTCATGTTGTCCGACTGAAATCTGATGAATCTGGCCTCCGCTAGTTGAGGCCATGCCTGGAGCGCATTGAATATCGCTCTCAATTCCAATATGTTTATCGGGAGAAGAGATTCTACCCAAGACCATATGTTATGTGACAAACAGTACATTTAGTATTGCAATTAAAGCATAGTTATCCTTTCACAATACAATGCTAAATAATCTGTGATTACCTTGTATCTAAGGCTTTGAACCAATCCCATTTATCTCAGAGGTGTGTGCATACTTGAATTTAGCCAGTCGGTGATCACTCACGATTCAACGAGAGTCAGCTCAGTGTTATCTATATCAGGGTTCTTCAAACTTTTCCACCCAAGACCCAGTGCCATGATATTACACATACCTTTGGGACCCAATTTTTAGACTTGGTCTGAACATTTCTTAAGAAATAAACAACATGATAGCTGCAATTTTTGGCAAAGAGACTAAAATATGTGCATGATTTTTCCTGATTGTAGTCAAATTTGGAAGCGTAATCACACACACACTCATACAACACACACACTCATACAACACACACACTCATACAACACACACCACACACTCATATAACACACACACAAAAACACTTTCATACAACACACACACTTTCATATAACACACACTCACCCCATACACTCTCTTACAACACACACACACTTTCATATAACACACACTCTCTCAAACAACACACACACACTCTCATATAACACACACACTTTCATATTACATGTATACCACACACACACACACACACACACATACAACATACATACAACACACATACCACACACACTCTCATACACAACACACGCACAGCACACACACAATCTCATACAATACACCACACACACTCCTACACCACACACACAAGTTGCGACCAAGTACACATGGTGTTGTGACCCAGTAATGGGTCCCGACCTGTGTTTTGAAGGACCCTTATCTATATGGTACACATTAAGTAGCTTTTGTCTTGCTGTGAAAAACATATAAAATGCTATTAATTTTAGTTCTTATAAATTATATTCATATAACAATGTTAGTTGTGCAAAGATGGGGAATGGGTAATAAAGGCACTATCTTTTTACACAATAAAACATTTGACGTAGACTGTCTCTTTAAACTTTACACTGTACTCAGTCAGATACCTCAATGTAATCAACAAATTTTGCAGCTATACTGCTTTGGGATCTAATCCCTATATTTTGGATAAGTTTTGCAATGTACAGCATTGTGTGTACAACAACACCGGCTTCTATGATTCTATTGTGCACAGAGCATTATGAAAATGTGTACAGTTCTCACTGCCATTTTTTTCTTTAGGTAGTGGAAACAAATTAGATGTTTCCATAGTATTAATAAAAAATTAATTGCCTGCTTAAAAAAAGACAAGAATGTGACAATATTTTATAAAGAAATTACAGAAAAATATGTATTTGAAATTGTACAATTAACTAATTTCTATTCAATATATACTTTCAATATAATATAATTTACACCTATTTCACCTCCAATAATTTGAATATAATTGCATTGTATTGTGAAAGAATAAATATACTTTGTGAGCATTGCAATACTAAATGTACTGTTTGTCACATAACACAATAGCGCTGCGGAATCTGTTGGCGCTCTACAAATAACCGATAATAATAATAATAATAATGCTAACATTGACTGAAGCTGAGATCCACACTTACCAATCTGTCTGTATTGATCCTAACACTGACTGAACTGAAACTGAAAGTAATATTAGCTGGTGCTGTAAGTGGGAGGATTCATGCTTAAAGTGAAATAGCATGATTATAATTTATTATAAATCGTGCTCACAATTTAGCTAAATTGTGCGCATGATATAATAAATTGTGCGCACGATTTAGCAAAATGTGCTCACGATTTATAAAAAGAATTGTGTGTGACACCTCTGGGGCTCCGTAGTAAATTAATCTTTTATTTCCACTGTACCTTATCCTTTGGCTTAACTATTATTTTATTAGTGTACACTGGCCCTTTAAGTATGTCTACAACCTTTTATTTGCCTTATAGCCTACTTTGGTTATTTCCCATATAGTATATCACCCTGGGCTTGGTTAGCACAGTAAGTAGCACGCCAGTCTCATACTCTAAAGGCTGGGGGTTCAAGGCTCTGGCTGTTAAAATCTTATGGGATTTTAATTATCATAAAAGATGCTTCTGGTCCTATTCTGATGTGGGAATGATGGTCTATGGGACTCTTAACATTTCAAAGGCATACTCACACTGAAGTGGCCTTAGCATGGCAAGTGGGTACTGATTCATTTTGTTAGTGTCTAACCATATTTTGGTTATACACATAGGTGTAGTTCTGTAGCTTGTATTTTTCATGTAGAAGGTACTTATATATGGCAGATGATTCTCCATATTCTTTTCCAGCACATAGGCGTATCTGTGCTTGTATTTTTTATTTTTTACGGTTTCTATTAATTAGTTTCAGTATTACAATTCAATGTGACATCAATGCAGCTCAAACATAATGAATACAAGATAGTTGTACAATATTAAAAGATTAACTGGCGTTACATCTGATAGAGTGAACAACATTAACAACTAGTAGAATGAATATATTCTTTCAAAATACATTTAATAGAGTAATAGTCTTCTAATTTACGCAGTTGGAAATAGTGATGTTTTTCTAATGACAATGTTAAGGTGACCTGTGTTACCCAATCTTCTATCGAGGGAATGGTTTCTTTTTTCCACAATCTAGGTATTAGCTGCTTTGCACAATTCAGCACGAGGTTTAAGAGTTTAGATCTGAGTTCACACTTCAGTTTTGTGGGTTTGTGGAAGAGCCAAGTCGAGTGGTCTATGGGAATATCAGTTTGGAGTATTTTACTCATTTCATCGACTATAAGGGACCAATATTTGCCAAATTTTGGGCATTTCCACCATTTGTGTACTGGTGAGCCTACTTGACCGCAATCTCTTCAACATAGAGCTGTGTTTTTTAGATATATCTGAGCTAATCTTTGTGGCATATAGTACCACCTACTGAGGAATTTAATTTATTAGTTTCTCGAAATCTCATGGATGATGATGAGGAATTAATCTGTGAAATAAAGGTGAGCCAATCTTTTTTAGTGAGTTTAATGTTGAGTTCCTCTATCCATTTCTTTGTGTATGCAGGCAGTGTGCATAACTGGTCTTTTAGAATTAGTTCATAAGTTATAGACAAATATCCTTTCTCTAACATTGGTGTGTCCGGTCCACGGTTTCATCCTTACTTGTGGGAATATTCTCTTCCCCAACAGGAAATGGCAAAGAGCACAGCAAAAGCTGCCCATATAGCCCCTCCTCAGGCTCTGCCCCCCTGTCATTCTCTTTGCCGCTCTGAACAAGTAGCATCTCCACGGAGATGGTGAAGAGTATGTGGTGTTTAGTTGTAGTTTTTTATTCTTCTATCAAGAGTTTGTTATTTTAAAATAGTGCCGGTTTGTACTATTTACTATAAAACAGAAAAAGATGAAGAGTTCTGTTTAAAAGAGGAGTATGATTTTAGCAGCAGTAACTAAAATCAATTGCTGTTCCCACGCAGGACTGTTGAGCCCAGAGAACTTCAGTTGGGGGGAACAGTTTGCAGACTTTTCTGCTCAAGGTATGACTAGTCCATTTTCTAACAAGACTGTGTAATGCTAGAAGACTGTCATTTTCCCTCTTTGGGATCAGTAAGCCATTTTCTTAGACTCATAACAGAATGAAGGCTTATTAATGGGCTATATACTGGTTGACACACTTGTGGGCTAAATCGATTGCTTTATTCAATATTTTTATGAGGTTTGAAGTGTTTTTCAAAACTTTAGAATTGGGGAACATTTTTAGGCGCCAGGCAGTCGTTTAGACACCTTCCCAGTCAGCAAGGGCCTTTCACTATAGTAGGCAGAGCCTCATTTTCGCGCCATAATTGCGCAGTTTCTTTTGGGATGCAGTGCATGCAGCTTCATGTGAGAGGGTCTGGTGGCCATTGAAAACGTTCCTGGAAGGCTTATTTTGGTGTCGTATATCCCCCAAGGACAGGTGAAGCCGCAGCAAACGCTGTGGCTGGGACTGTAGTGGGTTTAAAGTTGCTAATTGAAAAGTTCCGGTTTCCTCATTTAAGGGGTTACAAACTTGAAAATTGGGGTGCAATACTTTTAAAGCATTAAGACACAGGGTGCAAATTTGGTAAAGATCGGAGTTTTCCTTCATAGTTTTTCACACATTCAGAAATAAAGTGTGCTCTGTTTAACATTTAAAGAGACAGTAACGGTTTTGTTTAAAAACGGTTTTATTGCAATAATAGCCTGTATAAGCCTGTCTAACATGTCTGTACCTTCAGATAGAACATGTTCTGTATGTATGGAGGACAAGGTGGTCCCCCCTTCAAATGTATGTGATAATTGTGCCATGGCGTCCAGACAAAGTAAGGACAGTACTGTCACATTTAATGAGGTTGCCCAAGATGATTCCTCAAATGAAGGTAGTGGGGATAGTTCTTCATCCTCTCCTTCTGTGTCAATACCAGTTATGCCCGTGCAGGCGATCCCTAGTACATCTAGCGCGCCAATGCTTGTTACTATGCAACAATTAACGGCTGTTATGGATAATTCTATAGCTAATATTTTATCCAAAATGCCAGCATTTCAAAGAAAGCGTGATTGCTCAGTTTTAAATACAGTAGAGCAAGAGTGCGCTGACGATAATTTATCTGTCATACCCTCACACCAGTCAGAAGTGGCAGTGAGGGAGGGTTTGTCGGAGGGAGAACTTTCTGATTCAGGAAGAATTTCTCAACAGGCAGAACCTGATGTTGTGACGTTTAAATTTAAGTTAGAGCATCTCCACACCTTACTTAAGGAGGTACTAACTACGCTGGATGATTGTGACTCTTTGGTCATTCCAGAAAAATTGTGCAAAATGGACAAATTCCTAGAGGTCCCGGTGCACCCTGATGCCTTTCCAATACCTAAAAGGGTGGCGGACATAGTGACTAAGGAGTGGGAGAAACCAGGCATACCCTTTGTCCCACCTCCTATATTTAAGAAAATACAGTCCCTAAGGTTGAGGGGGCAGTTTCTACGCTAGCCAAACGCACAACTATTCCCATTGAGGACAATTGTGCTTTCAAAGATCCTATGGATAAAAAATTGGAGGGTTTGCTTAAAAAGATTTTTGTTCAGCAAGGTTTCCTCCTTCAACCAATTTCGTGCATTATTCCTGTCACTACGGCGGCGTGTTTTTGGTTCGATGAACTAGAAAAGTCGCTCAATAAGGAGACTCCATATGAGGAAGTCATGGACAGAATTCACGCACTTAAGTTAGCTAATTCCTTTATTTTAGATGCCGCTTTGCAATTGGCAAGATTAGCGGCGAAAAATTCAGGGTTTGCAATTGTGGCGCGCAGAGCGCTCTGGCTAAAGTCTTGGTCGGCGGATGTATCTTCCAAGACAAAATTGCTTAATATCCCTTTCAAAGGTAAGACCCTTTTTGGGCCAGAATTGAAAGAAATTATTTCAGACATCACTGGGGGGAAGGGCCATGCCCTCCCACAGGATAGACCTTTTAAGGCTAAGAATAAGTCCAATTTTCGTTCCTTTCGTAACTTCAGGAACGGACCGTCTTCTAACTCTGCAACCTCTAGACAAGAGGGTAACGCTTCCCAGGCTAAGCCAGTTTGGAAACCAATGCAAGGCTGGAACAAGGGTAAACAGGCCAAGAAGCCTGCTGCTGCTACCAAGACAGCATGAAGGGGTAGCCCCCGATCCGGGACCGGATCTAGTAGGGGGCAGACTCTCTCTCTTTGCTCAGGCTTGGGCAAGAGATGTTCCGGATCCCTGGGCACTAGAAATAGTCTCTCAGGGATATCTTCTAGAATTCAAGGAACTTCCTCCAAGGGGAAGGTTCCACATGTCTCGCTTATCTTCAGACCAAATAAAGAGACAGGCATTCTTACATTGTGTAGGAGACCTGTTAAAGATGGGAGTGATACACCCAGTTCCAACAGTGGAACAAGGTCAGGGGTTTTACTCAAACCTGTTTGTAGTTCCCAAAAAAGAGGGAACTTTCAGACCAATTCTGGATTTAAAAATTCTAAACAAATTTCTCAGAGTTCCATCGTTCAAAATGGAAACCATTCGAACAATTTTACCTACAATCCAGGAGGGTCAATATATGACTACCGTGGATTTAAAGGATGCGTACCTACATATTCCTATCCACAAAGATCATCATCCGTTCCTGAGGTTCGCCTTTCTGGACAAACATTTCCAGTTTGTGGCTCTTCCGTTCGGTTTAGCCACTGCTCCCAGAATTTTCACAAAGGTGCTAGGGTCCCTTCTAGCGGTTCTAAGACCGAGGGGCATTGCAGTGGCACCTTATCTAGACGACATCCTAATTCAAGCGTCGTCTCTTTCCAAGGCAAAGGCTCATACAGACATTGTTCTAGCCTTTTTCAGATCTCACGGGTGGAAGGTGAACGTAGAAAAGAGTTCCCTGTCTCCGTCAACAAGAGTTCCCTTTTTGGGAACAATAATAGATTCTTTAGAAATGAAGATCTTCCTGACAGAGGTCAGAAAGTCAAAGCTCCTAAATGCTTGTCAAGTTCTTCACTCTATTCTGCAGTCTTCCATAGCTCAGTGCATGGAAGTAGTAGGATTGATGGTTGCAGCAATGGACATAGTTCCTTTTGCTCGAATTCATCTAAGACCATTACAACTGTGCATGCTCAATCAGTGGAATGGGGACTATGCAGACTTGTCTCCCCAGATTCAAGTAGACCAGGTAACCAGAGACTCACTCCGTTGGTGGTTGACTCAGGATCACCTGTCTCAGGGAATGAGTTTCCGCAGACCAGAGTGGGTCATTGTCACGACCGACGCCAGTCTATTAGGCTGGGGCGCGGTCTGGGATTCCCTGAAAGCTCAGGGTCTATGGTCTCGGGAAGAGTCTCTTCTCCCGATAAACATCCTGGAACTGAGAGCGATATTCAATGCGCTCCGTGCTTGGCCTCAACTAGCGAAGGCCGGATTCATAAGATTCCAGTCGGACAACATGACGACTGTAGCTTACATCAACCATCAGGGAGGAACAAAGAGTTCCTTGGCGATGAGAGAGGTATCCAAGATCATCAAATGGGCGGAGGATCACTCCTGCCATCTATCTGCAATTCACTTCCCAGGAGTAGACAACTGGGAGGCGGATTATTTGAGTCGTCAGACTTTCCATCCGGGGGAGTGGGAACTCCACCCGGAAGTCTTTGCCCAGTTAACTCAATTATGGGGCATTCCAGACATGGATCTGATGGCGTCTCATCAGAACTTCAAGGTTCCTTGCTACGGGTCCAGATCCAGGGATCCCAAGGCGACTCTAGTGGATGCATTAGTGGCGCCTTGGTCGTTCAACCTAGCTTATGTGTTTCCACTGTTTCCTCTCCTTCCCAGGCTCATAGCCAGGATCAAACAGGAGAAGGCCTCGGTAATTCTGATAGCTCCTGGCCACGCTCGTGGCCATGCAGGACTTGGTATGCAGACCTGGTGAATATGTCATCGGCTCCACCATGGAAGCTACCTTTGAGACAGGATCTTCTAGTACAAGGTCCATTCGAACATCCAAATCTAGTTTCTCTGCAGCTGACTGCTTGGAAATTGAACGCTTGATTTTATCCAAGCGTGGGTTTTCAAATTCAGTGATAGATACTCTGGTCCAAGCCAGAAAACCTGTGACTAGAAAGATTTACCATAAAATATGGAAAAAATATATCTGTTGGTGTGAATCCAAGGGATTCTCCTGGAGTAAGATTAAAATTCCTAAGATTCTTTCCTTTCTCCAAGAGGGTTTGGATAAAGGGTTGTCAGCGAGTTCTCTAAAAGGACAGATTTCTGCTTTATCTGTTTTGTTACACAAACGCCTGGCAGCTGTGCCAGATGTACAAGCTTTTGTACAGGCTTTGGTCAGAATCAAGCCTGTTTACAGACCCATGACTCCTCCTTGGATTCTAAATTTAGTTCTTTCAGTTCTTCAAGGGGTTACGTTTGAACCTTTATATTCCATGGATATCAAGTTACTATCTTGGAAAGTTCTGTTTTTGGTTGCTATTTCTTCTGCTAGAAGAGTTTCTGAATTATCTGCCTTGCAGTGTGATCCACCCTATCTGGTGTTCCATTCAGATAAGGTCGTTTTGCGTACCAAGCCTGGTTTTCTTCCAAAAGTTGTTTCCAACAAGAATATTAACCAGGAAATAGTTGTTCCTTCTCTGTGCCCGAAACCAGTTTCAAAGAAGGAACGTTTGTTACACAATTTAGATGTAGTTCGTGCTTTAAAGTTCTATTTAGAAGCAACAAAGGATTTTAGACAAACCTCATCTTTATTTGTCGTTTACTCTGGTAAGAGGAGAGGACAAAAAGCTACTGCTACCTCTCTCTCTCTTTCTGGCTGAAAAGCATTATCCGATTGGCTTATGAGACTGCCGGACGGCAGCCTCCTGAACGAATCACAGCTCACTCCACTAGGGCTGTGGCTTCCACGTGGGCCTTCAAGAACGAGGCTTCTGTTGATCAGATATGTAAGGCAGTGACTTGGTCTTCTCTGCACACTTTTGCCAAATTTTACAAATTTGATACTTATGCTTCTTCGGAGGCTATTTTTGGGAGAAAGGTTTTGCAAGCCGTGGTGCCTTCTGTTTAGGTAACCTGATTTGCTCCCTCCCTTCATTCGTGTCCTAAAGCTTTGGTATTGGTTCCCACAAGTAAGGATGACGCAGTGGACCGGACACACCAATGTTGGAGAAAACAGAATTTATGCTTACCTGATAAATTTCTTTCTCCAACGGTGTGTCCGGTCCACGGCCCGCCCTGGTTTTTTAATCAGGTTTGATAAATTTCTTTCTCTATACACTACAGTCACCACGGCACCCTATAGTTTCTCCTTTTTTTCTCCTAACCGTCGGTCGAATGACTGGGGGACGGAGCCTGAGGAGGGGCTATATGGGCAACTTTTGCTGTGCTCTTTGCCATTTCCTGTTGGGGAAGAGAATATTCCCACAAGTAAGGATGACGCCGCGGACCGGACACACCGTTGGGGAAAGAAATTTATCAGGTAAGCATAAATTCTGTTTTTGTAATAGTGGGTCTATAGCACAAGTTCTCAAGTGGTGTCAGGTTCCTATTTATTTTAGACCTTTCTGGATGGGAGGATATAAGGTGACTTAACTGGTGATTTTGTACCAATGGTCAAAGTGTTGTATGTTGAGACTTAATAAGTCAGCCCTAGGGCGTAATTTACCATTGTCTAAAACAGTGTAGAAAAGAATTAAGGTGTGTATTGAGTATGGCTGATTCGGTGTGGTGTTTTGTCCATTGTTAAAGATTGGGTTTGTGATAATAGGAGTTAATAGGGAAGGGTTCGAGGAGAGGATTGAGTCTTTCTTGGTCAAGTGTTCCCATGTTCTAAGTGTTTCAGTAGTTAGGGTAGATGTGGTATTTATAGCTTTTTGCTGTATTATCGGAGACCAGCAGACACTGCCTAGATTAATAGAGTTAGCTAAAGAGCATTCCAGTTTCTTCCACTCTTTGTCTTTTTCATTTTTTCTCCAGTATACAATACTGACTAAGTGAGTGGCAAGTCTATAGAATGCAATGTTGGGAACTCCCAATCCCCCTCTCTCTTTGGGCATGTACATAGTTTACATTGAGAATCTGGTCATGCGGCTGGACCAGATATAGGTATTTATAGACTTTTGAAGAGTGTGTATATAGTGTATAGGGTATTTGCATGGGTAGTGCCTGAAGTATGTATAGTATTTTTGGCAAGATCATCATCTTAATGGAGTTTATGCGGCCTAACTAAGAAATAGATTTGTTTTCCCATTTGTGAAGTTCTTGTTTAATAATTTGTAATAATGGTAAATAATTCAATGAGTATAATCTATCTTTATCTTCTGTAATTTGGATCCCTAAATATTTTATAGATTTGGTTTTTAATTGGTAGCTAAAGGTTTGCTATATTTGTTGTGAGAGGGGTTGGGGATTGCTTATACTAAGGAATTCTGATTTGGATTAATTAACTTTAAAAAATTATAGTTAGCTATATTTTTAAAATTCTGCTGTGAGAGCATTTAGGGATGTTATTGGGGATGTAAGAGTGAGCATGATGTCATCAGCATATAATGCTATTTTATAGTTTGTGTTGTTGATATTGATACCTGTAATGTTCGGATTTTGACGTATGTTCGTTACCAGTAATTCCATAGCCATAACAAACAGAATAGGCGAGAGGGGGTGCACCTGGCGTGTTCTATTCAATATTTTAATGGGGGATGACAGCGAGTCATTAAGTTGTATTTTAGCCATGGGGGAGTAGTATAGTGCATATATTTTCCCAACTATTGATGACCCAAATCCAAATTTGTACATTACTGCTTTTAAAAATCCCCAGTTGAGCCTATCAAAGGCTTTTTCCAGGTCAATTGATAGGAATATCGCTGGTATGTCTTTTTGGGTAACGTGATCTAAAAGATTAACTATTTTTATGATGTCTCTAGCTTCGCTGTTTTGTGTAAATCCTGCTTGATTGGTGTAAATTAAATTTGGGAGTACTTTGTTAATACGGGCAGCAAATTTTCTTTCATGTAATTAGCAAGAGTCCATGTGCTAGTGACGTATGGGATATACATTCCTACCAGGAGGGGCAAAGTTTCCCAAACCTTAAAATGCCTATAAATACACCCCTCACCACACCCACAATTCAGTTTTACAAACTTTGTCTCCCATGGAGGTGGTGAAGTAAGTTTGTGCTAGATTCTACTTTGATATGCGCTTCGCTTCAGAGTGCAGTGAATGTCAGAGGGATGTGAAGAGAGTATTGCCTATTTGAATACAATGGTCTTCCTCTAGGGGATCTATTTCATAGGTTCTCTGTTATCTGTCGTAGAGATTTCTTCTCCTACCTCCCTTTTCAGATCGACGATATACTCTTATATACCATTACCTCTACTGATTCTCGTTTCAGTACTGGTTTGGCTATCTACTTTATGTAGATGAGTGTCTTAGGGTAAGTAAGTCTTATTTTATTTATGACACTCTAAGCTATGGTTGGGCACTTTATATGTAAAGTTCTAAATATATGTTTTAAACTTATATTTGCCATGATTCAGGATATTCAGTATTCCTTTTTTCAGACTGTCAGTTTCATTTTTTTTGGGAAAATGCTTATGAATTAATATTTTTTCTTTAATTAGAAATAAAAAAGAGGGCGCCACATAGCGTGATATTGTTGACTCAAAATCCAAATGAGTAGTTATTATCGTCGCTTACCAGAGATCAATGCACCGTATTGTAACCGGTGCTGGCAGGCAGGCTAACACTTTCAGTGGTTAGCACACTGGGTGGCCTCAGGCAGGCTGTACACAGATGGTACTCAGCGTTCACTTGATTGGTGTGCGTCTATGCAGCTAATGAGTCAGACACTGTGGTGGATCGGACACTTTGAAACCTTTCTCAGGAAGGAGACACTGCGGTAGATCGAACACTTTGACACCTTTACCAGGAAGGATCGAAAGAGAACAAAGGACAACTTCCGTGTATAAAATAAATGAGTTTTAATCCATAAAAACTGCTACGCGTTTCTAGACCTACACCGGTCTTTTCTTCAGGCATACAAACAATGGATACAAATTTCTTAAGATAACAATCTTATATACAATTAAAAACGGAAGTTGTCATAGTTTTCAGCAAGAACCAATGGGCAGTAGATGGATACTCTGTATCCCATTTGTGCTAATTAGGCTTGGTCACCTGTGAACATCATTAACCTTAGCATTGTATCTCCTAAAGAACCCATAAATATAAATATAACAATTTAAAACAATTTAGGACAATTTAAAGGTTCCCATCACAATCTGCTACAATAATCGCCAATGCGTTAAAGTGTGCCTACATAAACATTTGCAATATAATGTGTGATTCGCAAGTCTTAATGAAAGATACATAGTATATGATTCTCATATAAAAAATGTGAAAGAGAAAAACCTACTGACTAAATAGCTCATGTTTGAAATAACTTGGGGAATATATTGTTTTTATCTTATTCTAAAAAAATGAAAGCTAGGTGCGTATGTGAGTGTGTGTAGAAAATGTGATGTGTGTTGGACCTGAACCAGAAATGTTGTTTTAGACAAATAAATACAATGATGTGTGTATGTAAATAAAATGTATGTACCCAACTTCATTTGGTTTTTAAATAATAAATAGAAAGAAAAAGGTGATTGCAAAAATTGCAATATATGAATCGTGTTTTATTAATTCAACGTTCGATTTCGTATGATGCACCCAATTGATTAGTGTAATAAAATTAATAACTAAGATGAAGTGCGACCCCCAGCTGTGGATCATAATACACAGTGGTTTTTTAGCATGCAAATATTATAAAATGAACATACATGTTCATAGAACAACTAGTGTTTCATAAAACAACTAGTGTTTCTATGTGTGTATATAGTCTAACACATCTGTAATGAATGGTTATAGCGTAGTCCTTTTATTGTTTTGCTGATTTTATTATTTTGTTGAATTTGATCCTGTAATATCTAAACTTTTGTAATCAATGTAAAAGGGTATAAATCTCTTTTATTTAATTTCTTTATTTGAGGAATTAATTTTTAAAAAAGGTTTGTAAGCATCTGATGTGTCTAATATGGCTAGTAGGCCTAAGTTAATCAGACAATGGTAATGTCCAATGGGATTACTATTAATGAGATATTAGTGTCGATGTTTTACTTGTGTTGTTTTGTATAATGTGTTATTGATATTTGTGAAACAGGATTAGTTCATGAATTTATGGAGTCGATTTAATGTTATAGCAACTAGGTATATAGGCTGATTAAAGATGTTCAAATTGTTCTGATATATTTAAAATGACCAGTATATCAAAAACTCCTCTGGTCTTCGGCCAGTATATCAGCGTTATTCAGACTAGTTCAGTGTGCTGTATGAGTGTTCAAAAATAAATTCTATCGTTTGTCTTAAGTTCGATTGTTAATTAAATGCTGCTAAATCTAAATTTGCATTTAAGCCATCAGGAAAAAGTGTTTTTAACTTAAAAATCCAAAAGGTTTCTCGTTGTCTGAGTTTATTCGTTCTATTGTAATCTACAGACCTAGGGATAAAATCTATAGGTGTGTATTTGAAAGTGTATGGATTGCCTTGATGTTTGTTTAGACAATGATTGGGCACACTGTGTTTTATTTTCGTTTTTTTGCAGTTTTTACAATTACGCAGGTGTTCTCCCCACCTCGTTTTGACTTTTCTACAGGTGCGGCCTACATATTGTAGGCCGCATATACACTCCAATAGGTAAACCACAAAAGAAGAATTGCAGTTGTAAAAGCCCTGAATGGGATATGTATCACCAGTGGTGTGGGACCTGAAAGATTTACTGCCATGTTTGATGTATTGACAAGAGTTACAACTGGTTTTTCCACATTTGTATGTTCCTTGTAGACCAAATATGCCGTTTTTGGTTTGTGTGTTGTTCTTGGATCGGTATTGTATATGTTTGACTATTTTGCTTGGTGCTAGTTTACTTCTCAAAGTGGGAGCCCTCCTGTAAACTATCTTAGGTCTATCTTGTACAATGTTTTTTAAGACCGGATCCCTTTGGATAACATGCCAATGTTTGTGTATTATCTGATTTATTTTTTGAAAATTGTTATTGTATTGTGTAATGAACATAATCTCATCTTGGTTTCTTGAATTATTATTTGTTCTTTTGTTTTTGTTATTATCAGATAAAATCTCATTTCTGTTTAACCTTTTTGTTCTTGTTAGTGCGTTATCTAAAATGTGGACTGGGTAATTCCTTTCTATAAATCTATTATAGATAATCTGACTTTGTTCAAGAAAGATGTTAAAATCTGAACAATTTCTCCTAATGCGTCTGAACTGACTATACGGTACGTTGTTAATCCAACTTCTGTGGTGGTTGCTGTGGTATTCTAAATAGCTGTTGCTATCAACATCTTTAAAAAATGTTTTTGATGTGATGGACCAATTAGGACCCCAACTGAGTATCAGATCTAAATATTCTATTGAATCTGGTTGAATGTTAGCTGTAAACGTGATCCCCATATTGTTATCGTTGAGTTGTGTTATAAATGATTCTGCTGCTTCAAAACTGCCATTCCAAATTAGAATGAGATCGTCTATGTAACGGCCATAGAATACCAGGCTCTCCCCAAGGTTCGCTTGATGTATATAGATCTCCTCAAAAAAACCCATGAAGAGGTTCGCGAAACTAGGGGCGAACCTGGTACCCATGGCCGTTCCCTTTGTCTGTAAATAATATCGATCCAGATATAAAAAATAATTATGTTGTAAAATGTATTTGATACATTCCAGAATGAATATTCTTTGGTCCTCAGGTAAAAAGGGATCCTGTTCCAAAAAATGAGAAACTGCCATCAATCCTAAATCATGGGTGATATTTGAATAAAGTGAACTGACATCACATGTGATCCAAATTTTTTTTTCATTGGTGAAAGTGAGATTGTGTAATAATTGTAAAAGATGTGTACTGTCTCTAATGTACGAAGGAAGTGTGGTAACAAATTTTTGTAAAAATTTGTCAATATAAAAAGATAAATTATAGGTCAAATTGCCAATCCCTGCTATGATAGGACGTCCGGGGGGGTTATTTTTGTCCTTATGGATTTTTGGAAGATGATAGTAATGTGCTATGCTGGGGTAATCTGTTTTCAAAAATTCTCTTTCTTCTTTGTTTAAAATGCCCTGTAGTGCGCCTTTGTCTATTAGTTTCTGATACGTTAATTTGAAAATAGGGGTAGGATCTCTAGGTAGAATTCTGTAATAATTAACATCTCCCAGGATTCTCTCTGCTTCTTTAATGTAATCCTTGTAATCTTGAATTATAATGCCCCCCCCCTTGTCCGCATCACGAATGATGATATTAGGATTGTTTTGTAAACTGTGTAAAGCTTTTTTATGTCTGTGAAAAGAATAATTGGTTTTTTTAGCTGTTGTTTATAATAATTTTTCGCAATCTTCTAGAACCATATTTTGATATAATTCTATATATTTATTATTGCTAATATTGGGATTGAAGTTTGATTTGTTTTTCACATTGGTATGTATATATCCTTCAAATAGGTGATCAGTTATGTCTTCAATATTTGTTATAACACATGGTGTTGATTTGTCAGACGGCATGTTGTCAGTTAATATTATTTGTGAATTACTGTTGTGAAGTTGGTCTTTGACTAATTTTTTGTTTGCGAAATACTTCTGTAGGGATAGCTTTCGTGTGAAATTATTCACATCGACAAATAAATTGAAAATATTTGGAGAATTGGGTGGACAAAAAGAAAGGCCTTTCTTAAGTACTCTTTTTTCCTCTACAGATAATATATGTGATGATAAGTTAAAGAGGCCCTGGTCTAATCTGGATAATTCCGCTTTCTTGGCGGTAAGGCCTCTGCCCCTCCTGCCTCGTTTTCTGTAATGTGAGGTCTTTTTATTGGTCTGGTTGGAAAATTTTCCGTTCTTGTGTTGTGACCTATTCCTAAAAAAGGTGGTGGTGGATTGCTACTGGTGCTAGGACTCTCGTCATCTCTTATAGTTAAGAGTGGACTAAATCTATTATGTTGTTCGTATTGTTCATACGGTGTAGTTGGGGTATGTGGGTTTTCATTGTTAACCCAAAACTGGTTAGATGATGGGTTGATTGTTGGTCGTCTAGACTGATGTGTTGTGTCATTATGATTATTGTGGTCATGTCTACTGGAATTTTCAGATTGAAATCTATAATTGCCATTTTGATTTCTATTATTTCCTTGGTATGAACCTTTGTGATGATATGTTTGAGCTGTCTGGTAAGACATGTTGTATGAGTCCTTATTAGTGTTGTGCCTAAATTTAAATTCTCTGTTATTATGAGGCACATGATCTCCATTCAAAGAATGGTGATAATGTTGCGATTTGTATGAATGTGATTGATATGGGCCCTTAGGAGTAGGATATTGGTTGTATTGTGTTCTATTGTTGGCTGGAACCCAGTTGGATCTGTGTTGTTCTTCATTATTTGTTATTTGCGCGGAATCCGATTGAGTTGTTCTGTGATGTGGTCGAATGTAATGTGTGTGATGATGTGAATTTGATCGGTTTTGGAAAAAATGGGAAGATCTATAATAATTGTTATTACTCCTATTGTGTTGTATTGGTCTGGGTTCCTGATTGTCATATGTTGAAGAAAATTTATCCTTGCGGTTAAAAGTGTATACACTATCATTAATGTAGTCTTCATGGTCCCTTTGTAATTTTTTATTTTTAGTTAGAACAATGTTTTCCTGAAACCTGTCTGTACGTTCGTTAATTTCTTTCAATATCTTATTATAATCCGGATTCTGCTGGTATACTCTAAGGTCTGTTTGTATTTTTTCTATATTGGTGCTACTCTGGCTGTAGAGTTGGCGTCTGTGCTCTATTAGGATTTTTATTAGACTAAAGGAGCACTCATTGAGTGCTTCATACCATTTTTTTAAGAGTACCGGATCGTCTTTGAATGAACAATGTTTTAAAATCCTAAGACCTCTAGGAATGTATTTAACCTCTGTGTATTTTTCCAAAGCTGTGAGGTCCCACCAGTGTCTGTGTTCTTTATTTAATTCTTCCTCTAATAAATAGAAGAGGTCTCTCATGGGTTTAATTTCATTGCTTTCCAATATAATGTCTGAAATGTTATTATCTTTTGAAAGATTGAAACTAAGTCTTTTAGAACTACGTTCTTCCTTAGATTGCATGATGTATAGTAGAACTAAATGAAATTGTTGATATGGAATCTTGGGATTATTGTAGTGAACGTGTTAAAATGTGAGTGTGTGTATGTGAAGGTTTATAATGTGACCTAATAGGCAATGCGTGAATGTTCAATGTGAAAACCAAATGTGTGAAGGGTGTGTGCAATGGTAAATGTAACACAGTGATGTGTGGTTTGTGGATGTGGTAAGTGATTTGGATGTTGAGTGTATATGTAATGTGTTTCAAAATGATTATGGAGTATTTGGAGGGCTTGATACCAGCAGAATCCGGATTATAATAAGATATTGAAAGAAATTAACGAACGTACAGACAGGTTTCAGGAAAACATTGTTCTAACTAAAAATAAAAAATTACAAAGGGACCATGAAGACTACATTAATGATAGTGTATACACTTTTAACCGCAAGGATACATTTTCTTCAACATATGACAATCAGGAACCCAGACCAATACAACACAATAGGAGTAATAACAATTATTATAGATCTTCCCATTTTTTCCAAAACCGATCAAATTCACATCATCACACACATTACATTCGACCACATCACAGAACAACTCAATCGGATTCCGCGCAAATAACAAATAATGAAGAACAACACAGATCCAACTGGGTTCCAGCCAACAATAGAACACAATACAACCAATATCCTACTCCTAAGGGCCCATATCAATCACATTCATACAAATCGCAACATTATCACCATTCTTTGAATGGAGATCATGTGCCTCATAATAACAGAGAATTTAAATTTAGGCACAACACTAATAAGGACTCATACAACATGTCTTACCAGACAGCTCAAACATATCATCACAAAGGTTCATACCAAGGAAATAATAGAAATCAAAATGGCAATTATAGATTTCAATCTGAAAATTCCAGTAGACATGACCACAATAATCATAATGACACAACACATCAGTCTAGACGACCAACAATCAACCCATCATCTAACCAGTTTTGGGTTAACAATGAAAACCCACATACCCCAACTACACCGTATGAACAATACGAACAACATAATAGATTTAGTCCACTCTTAACTATAAGAGATGACGAGAGTCCTAGCACCAGTAGCAATCCACCACCACCTTTTTTAGGAATAGGTCACAACACAAGAACGGAAAATTTTCCAACCAGACCAATAAAAAGACCTCACATTACAGAAAACGAGGCAGGAGGGGCAGAGGCCTTACCGCCAAGAAAGCGGAATTATCCAGATTAGACCAGGGCCTCTTTAACTTATCATCACATATATTATCTGTAGAGGAAAAAAGAGTACTTAAGAAAGGCCTTTCTTTTTGTCCACCCAATTCTCCAAATTTTTTCAATTTATTTGTCGATGTGAATAATTTCACACGAAAGCTATCCCTACAGAAGTATTTCGCAAACAAAAAATTAGTTAAAGACCAACTTCACAACAGTAATTCACAAATAATATTAACTGACAACATGCCGTCTGACAAATCAACACCATGTGTTATAACAAATATTGAAGACATAACTGATCACCTATTTGAAGGATATATACATACCAATGTGAAAAACAAATCAAACTTCAATCCCAATATTAGCAATAATAAATATATAGAATTATATCATTTTACAACATAATTTTACAACATAATTATTTTTTATATCTGGATCGATATTATTTACAGACAAAGGGAACGGCCATGGGTACCAGGTTCGCCCCTAGTTTCGCGAACCTCTTCATGGGTTTTTTTGAGGAGATCTATATACATCAAGCGAACCTTGGGGAGAGCCTGGTATTCTATGGCCATTACATAGACGATCTCATTCTAATTTGGAATGGCAGTTTTGAAGCAGCAGAATCATTTATAACACAACTCAACGATAACAATATGGGGATCACGTTTACAGCTAACATTCAACCAGATTCAATAGAATATTTAGATCTGATACTCAGTTGGGGTCCTAATTGGTCCATCACATCAAAAACATTTTTTAAAGATGTTGATAGCAACAGCTATTTAGAATACCACAGCAACCACCACAGAAGTTGGATTAACAACGTACCGTATAGTCAGTTCAGACGCATTAGGAGAAATTGTTCAGATTTTAACATCTTTCTTGAACAAAGTCAGATTATCTATAATAGATTTATAGAAAGGAATTACCCAGTCCACATTTTAGATAACGCACTAACAAGAACAAAAAGGTTAAACAGAAATGAGATTTTATCTGATAATAACAAAAACAAAAGAACAAATAATAATTCAAGAAACCAAGATGAGATTATGTTCATTACACAATACAATAACAATTTTCAAAAAATAAATCAGATAATACACAAACATTGGCATGTTATCCAAAGGGATCCGGTCTTAAAAAACATTGTACAAGATAGACCTAAGATAGTTTACAGGAGGGCTCCCACTTTGAGAAGTAAACTAGCACCAAGCAAAATAGTCAAACATATACAATACCGATCCAAGAACAACACACAAACCAAAAACGGCATACTTGGTCTACAAGGAACATACAAATGTGGAAAAACCAGTTGTAACTCTTGTCAATACATCAAACATGGCAGTAAATCTTTCAGGTCCCACACCACTGGTGATACATATCCCATTCAGGGCTTTTACAACTGCAATTCTTCTTTTGTGGTTTACCTATTGGAGTGTATATGCGGCCTACAATATGTAGGCCGCACCTGTAGAAAAGTCAAAACGAGGTGGGGAGAACACCTGCGTAATTGTAAAAACTGCAAAAAAACGAAAATAAAACACAGTGTGCCCAATCATTGTCTAAACAAACATCAAGGCAATCCATACACTTTCAAATACACACCTATAGATTTTATCCCTAGGTCTGTAGATTACAATAGAACGAATAAACTCAGACAACAAGAAACCTTTTGGATTTTTAAGTTAAAAACACTTTTTCCTGATGGCTTAAATGCAAATTTAGATTTAGCAGCATTTAATTAACAATCGAACTTAAGACAAACGATAGAATTTATTTTTGAACACTCATACAGCACACTGAACTAGTCTGAATAACGTTGATATACTGGCCGAAGACCAGAGGAGTTTTTGATATACTGGTCATTTTAAATATATCAGAACAATTTGAACATCTTTAATCAGCCTATATACCTAGTTGCTATAACATTAAATCGACTCCATAAATTCATGAACTAATCCTGTTTCACAAATATCAATAACACATTATACAAAACAACACAAGTAAAACATCGACACTAATATCTCATTAATAGTAATCCCATTGGACATTACCATTGTCTGATTAACTTAGGCCTACTAGCCATATTAGACACATCAGATGCTTACAAACCTTTTTTAAAAATTAATTCCTCAAATAAAGAAATTAAATAAAAGAGATTTATACCCTTTTACATTGATTACAAAAGTTTAGATATTACAGGATCAAATTCAACAAAATAATAAAATCAGCAAAACAATAAAAGGACTACGCTATAACCATTCATTACAGATGTGTTAGACTATATACACACATAGAAACACTAGTTGTTTTATGAAACACTAGTTGTTCTATGAACATGTATGTTCATTTTATAATATTTGCATGCTAAAAAACCACTGTGTATTATGATCCACAGCTGGGGGTCGCACTTCATCTTAGTTATTAATTTTATTACACTAATCAATTGGGTGCATCATACGAAATCGAACGTTGAATTAATAAAACACGATTCATATATTGCAATTTTTGCAATCACCTTTTTCTTTCTATTTATTATTTAAAAACCAAATGAAGTTGGGTACATACATTTTATTTACATACACACATCATTGTATTTATTTGTCTAAAACAACATTTCTGGTTCAGGTCCAACACACATCACATTTTCTACACACACTCACATACGCACCTAGCTTTCATTTTTTTAGAATAAGATAAAAACAATATATTCCCCAAGTTATTTCAAACATGAGCTATTTAGTCAGTAGGTTTTTCTCTTTCACATTTTTTATATGAGAATCATATACTATGTATCTTTCATTAAGACTTGCGAATCACACATTATATTGCAAATGTTTATGTAGGCACACTTTAACGCATTGGCGATTATTGTAGCAGATTGTGATGGGAACCTTTAAATTGTCCTAAATTGTTTTAAATTGTTATATTTATATTTATGGGTTCTTTAGGAGATACAATGCTAAGGTTAATGATGTTCACAGGTGACCAAGCCTAATTAGCACAAATGGGATACAGAGTATCCATCTACTGCCCATTGGTTCTTGCTGAAAACTATGACAACTTCCGTTTTTAATTGTATATAAGATTGTTATCTTAAGAAATTTGTATCCATTGTTTGTATGCCTGAAGAAAAGACCGGTGTAGGTCTAGAAACGCGTAGCAGTTTTTATGGATTAAAACTCATTTATTTTATACACGGAAGTTGTCCTTTGTTCTCTTTCGATCCTTCCTGGTAAAGGTGTCAAAGTGTTCGATCTACCGCAGTGTCTCCTTCCTGAGAAAGGTTTCAAAGTGTCCGATCCACCACAGTGTCTGACTCATTAGCTGCATAGACGCACACCAATCAAGTGAACGCTGAGTACCATCTGTGTACAGCCTGCCTGAGGCCACCCAGTGTGCTAACCACTGAAAGTGTTAGCCTGCCTGCCAGCACCGGTTACAATACGGTGCATTGATCTCTGGTAAGCGACGATAATAACTACTCATTTGGATTTTGAGTCAACAATATCACGCTATGTGGCGCCCTCTTTTTTATTTCTAATTACAGATATCTCCTTCCCGAAGACCAGAGGAGCTTTTGCCGCTAGCACATTTGATTGCCTTACAAGATTTAGCACCATCATTCCACATGAACTTTATGGTTTGTTCTTAGACCAATATCACTTATTAACATTTTTTCTTAGCGCACCCCGATCACGGTTCCCTTAGGGGTTCCCCTTCTCATAATATTTTTTCTTACCTTAAAATATTCAAATTGACTTTTTTCCTTGCGGGCTGCTAGGCTCAAGAGGGCAGAAAATGCTTTAATTTATTGCGTAATTTTTGGCACAAACTTTTTTGGCATAGTTGACGCCGGAAGTTTGTTCATGGCTGCGTCATTTTTTGACGCATGTGTGTTACAGACGTTTTTTTGCGCCAAAAATGTGGGCGTCATTCTTGGCGCCAAAAAATGCGGGCGTCATTCTTGGCGCCAAAAAATGTGGGCGTCATACTTGGCGCCAAAAAATTTGGGCGTTATACTTAGCCCCACTTTTTTTTCACATTATTTAAGTCTCATTTTTTTGTTGCTTCTGGTTACTAGAGGCTTGTTTGTTTTGCATTTTTTTGCTATTCCTGAAACTGTCATTTAACGAATTTGATAATTTTGCTTTATATGTTGTTTTTTTCTATTACATATTGCAAGATATTTCAAACACTGTTCCTGTATCAAGAAATGCTGAGGGATTCCTGTTTACTGATATCAGTCCTACCAAAGCTAAGTTCATTTATTTTAATGTTATGAATGTTTATCTTTAGCTATGGTTTGTAATAAGTTATCATGATAAACTTTTACATGCAGAATCCATTAGTATGTATGCTTTATATATTGCTATTCTTTTTACATCTTATGTACAAGATATACATAAGAATATTTTTCTGATTCTATTTTAAATGCTTTGTCTGACATCCTGCCTTCTAATAAAATTTTTAGGTCTCTTTCAAACTTTTTTTTAGTTGATGAAGTTTCAAATGACCAACAACATAATGAATTAATGTATTAAAACATTGCACAAGTGGATATACATACACTTCTAAATATCAAAGTCCCAAACCATGGATGAATAGCACTCAGATGATAAACAGTCCAGTCTATTCCTGGTGTATGTGTTCTATAAAACTTTAGGCCGCACTCGATCTTCACCCTCCACAGGTCAGCAAATCTAGGATAGACAACAAGGAAAGAGGCGCCGTATGTGTGAATCCGTGACAACCAGTATCAAAAGAAAGGACATGTGCAGGGTACTCACAATATAGGAAGGCACTCAAATGTGCCTGTAGACGCAGGCTGGTATTCACAGCACACCAGCTAGCTGTGCAAGGCACTCCAGGAACTCGTAAGGTATAAGTCTGTGTATCTTGGCAGATTGTAGATAGTCAGTCCAGCAGTATAAGGCTCAGGAGCTAGGTGCAAAAAAACACAAGAGGGCGCACAAACTGTGTGAATCTGTAAGGACCCAATGGGCAGTTTATAACCAGTGCAGGGTACTCACATTCTGTAGAGGCACTCAAATGTGCCAGTAGGGGCAGGCTGGCTTTCACAGCAAACCAGCTGGCTGTGTCAGATATGCAGCAGGATACTCCACAGCAGACAGGATACAGGGTCAACAGGTAGCTCAGATGGAAATAATCTTAGCTATTTGAAATCACCCAGACTGATATGGAAGTCTGGGTGATTTCAAATAGCTAAGGATCAGTCTGGGTGATTTCAAATAGCTATGGGATCAGTCTGGGTGATTTCAAATAGCTAAGGGATCAGTCTGGGTGATTTCAAATAGCTAAGATTATTTCCATCTGAGCTACCTGTTGACCCTGTATCCTGTCTGCTGTGGAGTATCCTGCTGCATATCTGACACAGCCAGCTGGTTTGCTGTGAAAGCCAGCCTGCCCCTACTGGCACATTTGAGTGCCTCTACAGAATGTGAGTACCCTGCACTGGTTATAAACTGCCCATTGGGTCCTTACAGATTCACACAGTTTGTGCGCCCTCTTGTGTTTTTTTGCACCTAGCTCCTGAGCCTTATACTGCTGGACTGACTATCTACAATCTGCCAAGATACACAGACTTATACCTTACGAGTTCCTGGAGTGCCTTGCACAGCTAGCTGGTGTGCTGTGAATACCAGCCTGCGTCTACAGGCACATTTGAGTGCCTTCCTATATTGTGAGTACCCTGCACATGTCCTTTCTTTTGATACTGGTTGTCACGGATTCACACATACGGCGCCTCTTTCCTTGTTGTCTATCCTAGATTTGCTGACCTGTGGAGGGTGAAGATCGAGTGCGGCCTAAAGTTTTATAGAACACATACACCAGGAATAGACTGGACTGTTTATCATCTGAGTGCTATTCATCCATGGTTTGGGACTTTGATATTTAGAAGTGTATGTATATCCACTTGTGCAATGTTTTAATACATTAATTGCTGATTATTATAGGCAATTTTATATATATATATATATATATATATATATATATATATATATATATATATATATATATGCGTGTATGTGTATATGTATGTATATGTACCTTACATTTGGATTGTAATTTTTTGTAAAAATACAGTTGTCAAGTAGATATTTCTTACCACAGCGCCCCCTATTGGGTTTATTACCCTAGTATTAACATAATGAATTATCCTTCTCTGATGGTGTTTTTTCTCATTCAGAATTTTTCTTCATCAGATATTGACACTAACAAATCTACTTTTTTATTTTTTATTAGAGTACATTTGTTCTTTGTTCAAAAGGTGTTGATTATTTTGGATATTGATATTGAAGTAACTAGTTCTTTTGATTTTAAAGACTAGCTAACATTTAAATTCTGCTTATTTATCTTCTGTGATTTCTTCAGAGGTTTTTTTCCAGTTCCTGATATTAGGGAATGGAATAGGCTGAGAATTTTCTTTTAGTCCTTTAAGGTTTTTAAATTGTATTCTTTGCCGGCAGTTAGTTTTGAGGGAAGATTCCCCAAGTTAATGGGGCTATCTCTACTCCTGCTAAATATACTATTATTCTTATAGCAAATAGTATTTATTTTTCCTTCAGATGGTTGTATCTTATTTAAGGAAAATTATTTTCAGGTGCTTTTCTTAGACCTGTAATTTATTTGGCTGATGATGCAATTGCTTCATCTTTCTGGTTGAATACTTTAAGATCAAGTATCGGATTATGATTTGTTTAGCATTGTTAAAAGGACAAAATCTACTACTCATTTGAAGTTCAGACTAAGTGCTATTGCATTATCTTGCTATCTTGCATTTGTTGATTGTGCAAGTCCAGTGTGTTGACTGGTCCTTTAACTTGTTTAACATGCTAATAATTTCATTTGTGTTGTCATTTTATTAAATATTTTCGCAAATGAAGTGTAATCTATGTCTTTAGCTATTTTAGCTAGAAGATCTTTGTGATTTTAATCTTGGAATGCTAATTTGATTTCTAAAATCCATATTTCTTTTTTTTCCAAGATAATCAATTATTTGGTTCATAATTGGATTCAATTCTTTAACTGTTACTCTGGGCTTCAAGATTGAGTTCTAAGACTAAAACTTTAAGCTTATATTAGTTTTCTGTTCTTAGTAAGGAACGGAATCCTGAATTCTTCACCAAGTAACATGTTTATAATTGGAAGTTTTTTTCTTCATTCAATTAAGCCTTTTAAAAAATCAAAGTCAGCTCCCCAAATTTGCATGTAGGTGCGGTTCTTATTCCAGCTTGGCTGGTAAGGGGCAGGTTAAGACTTTTTTGAAATTTGTTTGGTTCTATTCGGTCCAAACTTCTTAGACTTTGGGTACAGAATAGGATTCAGAGTAAACCGTCTGTGAGAAGTCTTTTTTCTCTATCATATTCCAGCTATTCCAGTAAGACTAACACTTTCATGAAGTGTGTTTCAGACCTATATGTTTTGGGTACTGGTGAAGTGCGGCTGGTCACCCGTTGGGGCTCAAGCGCTGCTCAGACCTGGAGTTTTCTGGGGTATTTATTCCAGTTTCATTTTAGGAACTGGGTTTTGGGGGTTCCAAAGATAGAAAATCTTTTTGAATTGTCATATAAGTGTACCATCTTTTAGAATGGTGTTTATATGGTCTATTCTGCCTTTTTGGTCAGTGATGGCATTATTTGTTTACAATAGATACAATAGATGCATATCTTCATTTTCTGTTTTTCATTCAGATTATTTTTATTTTCTGAAATTCTCTTTTTTTGACAAGCATTACCAATTTGTTGCTTTTCCTTCTGGTCTAGCGACAGCTCTAAGAATCTTTTAAAGATTCTCAGTGTTCCTTATTTGGACTGTATCGTCGTAATGGCTCAGTCTTTTCGTTCTGCGGAATCTCATACGATTCAACTTTGTTGTTTCTTCAAGACATGGTTAGAGGATCTTTTTATCAAAAGCTCCTTGATTCCTCACACAAGGGTCACCTTTTTAAGGTTTCCAGATAGATTGTGTCAATGTTTTTGTCTCTAACAGACAAGGGACAAGTTTATTGGGTTCCGTTTGTCGGAATCTTCAGTCTCTATTATTTCCTTCAAGTTGCTATATTTGCATGGAAGTTTTAGGTTTCATGGCTGCAGCATTGGGTTCAATTCCCTTTGCTTATTTCATAGGAAACCTCTCCAGTTTTTTATACTGAATAATGGTGCAGGGATTCTAGGATATCACTTTTTATATCTTTGAATCCTAATGTTTAACTATCTTTGTTTCGGTGGTTAAGATCACCATCATTTAGTTCTACAGGTCTCTTCGGTTCTTTCAACCTGGACCATGATCTCTACAGATGCGAGTCTTTTAGGTTGGGAGGCTGTCTGAGGATCTCTGTCAGCACAAGGGGTTTGGAAATCTCAGGAGGCGAGATTACCATTTGATATTTTGGAACTCCGTGCATTCTCAGAGTTCTTCAGTTGGTTTCTTTTTGAAGAAGAGACGTTTATTGTTTTTTTCAGACAGACAATGTCACAACTGTGGCGTATGTCAATCATCAGGGTGGGACGATCAGTCCTTAGGCTGTGACAGAAGTATCTCGGATATTTGCTTGGGCTAAATCCATTCCTATCTAATTTCTGTGTTTTTTTTCCCAGGTATAAACAATTGGGAAGCGGATTATCTCTGTTAATCAAGCTTTACATCCGGGAGAATGGTCTCTTTACCCAGATATGTTTTTCAATTTTTCAGATGTGAGGGCTTCCAGAAATAGATCTGATGGCATCTCATTTAAACAAGGAACTTCCCAGGGGCCTATTCAGGTCCAGGGATCCTCAGGTGGAAGTAGTTTATGCATTGACACTTCCTTGGAATTATCAATCTGCCTATATTTTTTCATCTCTGGTTCTTCTTTTAAAAGTGATTTTCAAAATCATCAAACAGCAATCTTTGGTGTGGCTGGTGGCTCCAGCATGGCCACACAGGTTTTGGTATATGGTTCTTGTTCGGATGTCCAGTTGCCAATTTTGGTTACTTCCATTAAGGCCAGACCTTATATTTTAACATTCGTTTTTTTCATCAGGAATTCAAATTATTAATTTGATGGTATGAAAATTTAACGCTTAGTACTTAGTCATAGAAGTTTCTCTGACTCAGTGATTAATACTATGTTACAGGCTCGTAAATCTGTGTCTAGTAGGGTTTATTATCGAGTTTGGAATATTTACATCTCATGATGCTCTTCTTATGAATTCTCTTGGCATTCTTTTAGAATTCCTAGGATTTTATAGTTTCTTCATAAGGTTTTGTCTGCATGTTCCTTGAAAGGACAAATCTCTGCTTTTCCTGTGCTGTTTCACAGTAAGAATTGCTAAATCTTTCTGATATTCATTGTTTTGTTCAGGCTTTGGTTCGTATCAAGCCTGTCATTAAGCCAATTTCTCCTCCTTTGAGTCTTTATTTGGTTCTGAAGGCTTTACAGGCTCTTCTGTTTAAGCATATGCTTTCTTTGGACATTAATTACTTTCATGGAAAGTATTGTTCTTTTTAGACATCTCTTCAGCTAGAACAGTTTTTGAATTATCTGTTCTTTCTTGTGAATCTCTTTTTTCTGATTTTTCATCAGGATAAGTTGGTTTTTGCTGTCCTCATTTCAATTTTTACCTAAAGTTGTGAATTCTAACAACATTAGTAGATGAATTATTGTCCCTTCCTTGTGTTCTAATCCAAACTTCTTAGACTTTGGGTACAGAATAGGATTCAGAGTAAACCGTCTGTGAGAAGTCTTTTTTCTCTATCATATTCCAGCTATTCCAGTAAGACTAACACTTTCATGAAGTGTGTTTCAGACCTATATGTTTTGGGTACTGGTGAAGTGCGGCTGGTCACCTGTTGGGGCTCAAGCGCTGCTCAGACCTGGAGTTTTCTGGGGTATTTATTCCAGTTTCATTTTAGGAACTGGGTTTTGGGGGTTCCAAAGATAGAAAATCTTTTTGAATTGTCATATAAGTGTACCATCTTTTAGAATGGTGTTTATATGGTCTATTCTGCCTTTTTGGTCAGTGATGGCATTATTTGTTTACAATAGATACAATAGAGATGCATATCTTCATTTTCTGTTTTTCATTCAGATTATTTTTATTTTCTGAGATTCTCTTTTTTTGACAAGCATTACCAATTTGTTGCTTTTCCTTCTGGTCTAGCGACAGCTCTAAGAATCTTTTTCAAGGTTCTCAGTGTTCCTTATTTGGACTGTATCGTCGTAATTGCTCAGTCTTTTCGTTCTGCAGAATCTCATACGATTCAACTTTGTTGTTTCTTCAAGACATGGTTAGAGGATCTTTTTATCAAAAGCTCCTTGATTCCTCACACAAGGGTCACCTTTTTAAGGTTTCCAGATAGATTGTGTCAATGTTTTTGTCTCTAACAGACAAAGGACAAGTTTATTGGGTTCCGTTTGTCGGAATCTTCAGTCTCTATTATTTCCTTCAAGTTGCTTTATATGCATGGAAGTTTTAGGTTTCATGGCTGCAGCATTGGATTCAATTCCCTTTGCTTATTTCATAGGAAACCTTTCCAGTTTTTTATACTGAATAATGGTGCAGGGATTCTAGGATATCACTTTTTATATCTTTGAATCCTAATGTTTAACTATCTTTGATTCGGTGGTTAAGATCACCATCATTTAGTTCTACAGGTCTCTTCGGTTCTTTCAACCTGGACCATGATCTCTACAGATGTGAGTCTTTTAGGTTGGGAGGCTGTCTGAGGATCTCTGTCAGCACAAGGGGTTTGGAAATCTCAGGAGGCGAGATTACCATTTGATATTTTGGAACTCTGTGCATTCTCAGAGTTCTTCAGTTGGTTTCTTTTTGAAGAAGAGACGTTTATTGTTTTTTTCAGACAGACAATGTCACAACTGTGGCGTATGTCAATCATCAGGGTGGGACGATCAGTCCTTAGGCTGTGACAGAAGTATCTCGGATATTTGCTTGGGCTAAATCCATTCCTATCTAATTTCTGTGTTTTTTTCCCCAGGTATAAACAATTGGGAAGCGGATTATCTCTGTTAATCAAGCTTTACATCTGGGAGAATGGTCTCTTTACCCAGATATGTTTTTCAATTTTTCAGATGTGAGGGCTTCCAGAAATAGATCTGATGGCATCTCATCTAAACAAGGAACTTCCCAGGGGCCTATTCAGGTCCAGGGATCCTCAGGCGGAAGTAGTTTATGCATTGACACTTCCTTGGAATTATCAATCTGCCTATATTTTTTCATCTCTGGTTCTTCTTTTAAAAGTGATTTTCAAAATCATCAGAGAGCAATCTTTGGTGTGGCTGGTGGCTCCAGCATGGCCACACAGGTTTTGGTATATGGTTCTTGTTCGGATGTCCAGTTGCCAATCTTGATTACTTCCATTAAGGCCAGACCTTATATTTTAACATTCGTTTTTTTCATCAGGAATTCAAATTATTAATTTGATGGTATGAAAATTTAACGCTTAGTACTTAGTCATAGAAGTTTCTCTGACTCAGTGATTAATACTATGTTACAGGCTCGTAAATCTGTGTCCAGTAGGATTTATTATCGAGTTTGGAAGATTTACATCTCATGATGCTCTTCTTATGAATTCTCTTGACATTCTTTTAGAATTCCTAAGATTTTATAGTTTCTTCATAAGGTTTTGTCTGCATGTTCCTTGAAAGGACAAATCTCTGCTTTTCCTGTGCTGTTTCACAGTAAGAATTGCTAAATCTTTCTGATATTCATTGTTTTGTTCAGGCTTTGGTTCGTATCAAGCCTGTCATTAAGCCAATTTTTTCTCCTTGGAGTCTTTATTTGGTTCTGAAGGCTTTACAGGCTCTTCTGTTTGAGCATATGCTTTCTTTGGACATTAATTACTTTCATGGAAAGTATTGTTCTTTTTAGACATCTCTTCAGCTAGAACAGTTTTTGAATTATCTGTTCTTTCTTGTGAATCTCTTTTTTCTGATTTTTCATCAGGATAAGTTGGTTTTTGCTGTCCTAATTTCAATTTTTACCTAAAGTTGTGAATTCTAACAACATTAGTAGAGGAATTATTGTCCCTTCCTTGTGTTCTAATCCTAAGAATTCTTTGGTAAGATTCTTACATTCTTTGGATGTGTTAAGAGTTTTGAAATATTATATTGAAGCTACTCAGATTTCAGACAGGCTTCTAGTCTATTTGTTATCTTTTCTGGTTTAAGAAAAGGTCAGAAGGCTTCTGCCATTTCTTTGGCATCTTGGTTAAGCTTTTGATTCATCATGCTTATTTGGAGTCGGGTTAATCCCCGCCTCAGAGCATTACGGCTCATTCTACTAGGTCAGTTTCTTCTTCCTGGTTTTTAAAGAATGAAGCCTCTGTTGATGATATTTGCAAAGCAATGACTTGGTCTTCTTTGCATACTTTTACTAAATTCTACCATTTTGATGTTTTCTCTTCTTCAGAAGCAGTTTTTGGTAGAATAGTACTTCAGGCAGCTGTTTCAGTATGATTTTTCTGCTTATATTTCAGGTTTTTTTAATTCTAAAAATTGAAACTTTTGATTTGTGTAGTGGATTCATTTTTCAGCGGAATTGGCTGTTTTTATTTTATCCCTCCCTCTCTAGTGACTCTTGCGTGGAAGTTCCACATCTTGGGTATCTGCTATCCCATACGTCACTAGCTCATGGACTCTTGCTAATTACATGAAAGAAAACATAATTTATGTAAGAACTTACCTGATAAATTCATTTCTTTCATATTAGCAAGAGTCCATGAGGCCCACCCTTTTTGTGGTGGTTATGATTTTTTTGTATAAAGCACAATTATTCCAATTCCTTATTTTTGATGCTTTCGTTCCTTTCTTATCACCCCACTTCTTGGCTATTCATTAAACTGAATTGTGGGTGTGGTGAGGGGTGTATTTATAGGCATTTTAAGGTTTGGGAAACTTTGCCCCTCCTGGTAGGAATGTATATCCCATACGTCACTAGCTCATGGACTCTTGCTAATATGAAAGAAATGAATTTATCAGGTAAGTTCTTACATAAATTATGTTTTTTACAAATAGTTTTAACATCTACATTAAGTAGAGATATCGATCTAAAATTGGATGGGGTAGTGGGGGGTGTACCGGGCTTGGGTATAACAGTGATATGTGCCTCCATGATAGAATAGCATTAAAAGTCTGATAATAACGTACCGAAAATCCATCAGGACCCGGACTTTTACCTGCATTTCAGGTTCTTTGTGGCTTGGGATAGTTCTGGCATATTTATCGGAGGGTCTAATTCCTCCATTTGTTCTGTAGTAAAGGTTGGCAAAATAGAATTATCTAAGTATGTGGAGGTGTTTATTTCTAAGTCAGATTGTTTTCTTTCATGTAATTACCAAGAGTCCATGAGCTAGTGACGTATGGGATATACATTCCTACCAGGAGGGGCAAAGTTTCCCAAACCTTAAAATGCCTATAAATACACCCCTCACCACACCCACAATTCAGTTTTACAAACTTTGCCTTCCATGGAGGTGGTGAAGTAAGTTTGTGCTTGATTCTACGTTGATATGTGCTTCGCAGCAGGCTGAAGCCCAGTTTTCCTCTCAGAGTGCAGTGAATGTCAGAGGGATGTGAGAGAGTATTGCCTATTTGAATACAATGGTCTTCTTCTAGGGGATCTAGTTCATATGTTCTCTGTTATCGGTCGTAGATATTTCTTCTCCTACCTCCCTTTTCAGATCGACGATATACTCTTATATACCATTACCTCTACTGATTCTCGTTTCAGTACTGGTTTGGCTATCTACTTTATGTAGATGAGTGTCTTAGGGTAAGTAAGTCTTATTTCTATTTAAGACACTCAAAGCTATGGTTGGGCACTTTATATGTAAAGTTCTAAATGTATGGCCTAGATTTAGAGTTTTGTCAATAACGACCCGCGTAGCTAACGCTGGCTTTTTTCACAGAATGGCTGCGTTAGGCTCCAAAAAGGGAGTGTACAGGCATATTTACCGCCACTTCAACTCTCGATACCAGAGTTGCTTACGGACGCGGCCAGCTTCAAAAACGTGCTCGTGCACGATTCCCCCATAGAAAACAATGGGGCTGTTTGAGCTGAATAAAAACCTAACATCTGCAAAAAAGCCGCGTTCAGCTCCTAACGCAGCCCCATTGTTTGCTATGGGGAAACACTTCCTACGTCTGCACCTAACACTCTAACATGTACCCCAAGTCTAAACACCCCTAACCTTACACTTATTAACCCCTCTTCTGCCCCCCCCGCTATCGCTGACCCCTGCATATTTTTTTTAACCCCTAATCTGCCGCTCCGTAAACCGCCGCTACTTACATTATCCCTATGTACCCCTAATCTGCTGCCCCTAACACCGCCGACCCCTATATTATATTTATTAACCCCTAATCTGCCCCCCACAACGTCGCCTCCACCTGCCTACACTTATTAACCCCTAATCTGCCGACCGGACCGCACCGCTATTATAATAAAGTTATTAACCCCTAATCCGCTTCACTCCCGCCTCAATAACCCTATAATAAATAGTATTAACCCCTAATCTGCCCTCCCTAACATCGCCGACACCTAACTTCAAACATTAACCCCTAATCTGCCGACTGGAGCTCACCGCTATTCTAATAAATGTATTAACCCCTAAAGCTAAGTCTAACCCTAACACTAACACCCCCCTAAATTAAATATAATTTAAATCTAATGAAATAAATTAACTCTTATTAAATAAATTATTCCTATTTAAAGCTAAATAATTACCTGTAAAATAAATCCTAATATAGCTACAATATAAATTATAATTATATTATAGCTATTTTAGGATTTATATTTATTTTACAGGTAACTTTGTATTTATTTTAACCAGGTACAATAGCTATTAAATAGTTAAGAACTATTTAATAGCTAAAATAGTTAAAATAATTACAAAATTACCTGTAAAATAAATCCTAACCGAAGTTACAATTAAACCTAACACTACACTATCAATAAATTAATTAAATAAAATACCTACAAATAAATACAATTAAATAAACTAACTCAAGTACAAAAAATAAAAAAATATTTACAAACATTAGAAAAAAATTACAACAATTTTAAACTAATTACACCTACTCTAAGCCCCCTAATAAAATAACAAAGCCCCCCCAAAATAAAAAAAATGCCCTACCCTATTCTAAATTATAAAAGTTCAAAGCTCTTTTACCTTACCAGCCCTGAACAGGGCCCTTTGGGGGGCATGCCCCAAAGAATTCAGCTCTTTTGCCTGTAAAAAAACACATACAATACCCCCCCCCAACATTACAACCCACCACCCACATACCCCTAATCTAACCCAAACCCCCCTTAAATAAACCTAACACTAAGCCCCTGAAGATCTTCCTACCTTATCTTCACCATACCAGGTTCACCGATCGATCCAGAAGAGCTCCTCCGATGTCTTGATCCAAGCCCAAGCGGGGGGCTGAAGATGTCCATGATCCCGCTGAAGTCTTCATCCAAGCGGGAGCTGAAGAAGTCCATGATCCGGCTGAAGTCTTCTATCAACGGCATCTTCAATCTTCTTTCTTCAGGATCCGTGTTCATCCCGCCGACGCGGAACATCCATCTTCACCGACGACTTCCCGACGAATGACGGTTCCTTTAAGGGACGTCATCCAAGATGGCGTCCCTCGAATTCCGATTGGCTGATAGGATTCTATGAGCCAATCGGAATTAAGGTAGGAAAATTCTGATTGGCTGATGGAATCAGCCAATCAGAATCAAGTTCAATCCGATTGGCTGATCCGATCAGCCCATCAGATTGAGCTTGCATTCTATTGGCTGATCGGAACAGCCAATAGAATGCGAGCTCAATCTGATTGGCTGATCGGATCAGCCAATCGGATTGAACTTAATTCTGATTGGCTGATTCCATCAGCCAATCAGAATTTTCCTACCTTAATTCCGATTGGCTGATAGAATCCTATCAGCCAATCGGAATTCGAGGGACGCCATCTTGGATGACGTCCCTTAAAGGAACCGTCATTCGTCGGGAAGTCGTCGGTGAAGATGGATGTTCTGCGTCGGCGGGATGAACACGGATCCTGAAGAAAGAAGATTGAAGATGCCTTTTATAGAAGACTTCAGCCGGATCATGGACCTCTTCAGCCCCCCGCTTGGGCTTGGATCAAGACATCGGAGGAGCTCTTCTGGATCGATCGGTGAACCTGGTATGGTGAAGATAAGGTAGGAAGATCTTCAGGGGCTTAGTGTTAGGTTTATTTAAGGGGGGTTTGGGTTAGATTATGGGTATTTGGGTGGTGGGTTGTAATGTTGGGGGGGGTATTGTATGTGTTTTTTTTACAGGCAAAAGAGCTGAATTCTTTGGGGTATGCCCCGCAAAGGGCCCTGTTCAGGGCTGGTAAGGTAAAAGAGCTTTGAACTTTTGTAATATAGAATAGGGTAGGGCATTTTTTTTATTTTGGGGGGCTTTGTTATTTTATTAGGGGGCTTATAGTAGGTGTAATTAGTTTAAAATTGTTGTAATTTTTTTCTAATGTTTGTAAATATTTTTTTATTTTTTGTAACTTAGTTCTTTTTTATTTTTTGTAACTTAGTTCTTTTTTATTTTTTGTAACTTAGTTCTTTTTTATTTTTTGTACTTTAGTTAGTTTATTTCATTGTATTTATTTGTAGGAATTGTATTTAATTTATTTATTGATAGTGTAGTGTTAGGTTTAATTGTAGATAATTGTAGGTAGTTTATTTAATTTATTTATTGATAGTGTAGTGTTAGGTTTAATTGTAACTTAGGTTAGGATTTATTTTACAGGTAATTTTGTAATTATTTTAACTATTTTAGCTATTAAATAGTTCTTAACTATTTAATAGCTATTGTACCTGGTTAAAATAAATACAAAGTTACCTGTAAAATAAATATAAATCCTAAAATAGCTATAATATAATTATAATTTATATTGTAGCTATATTAGGGTTTATTTTACAGGTAAGTATTTAGCTTTAAATAGGAATAATTTATTTAATAAGAGTTAATTTATTTTGTTAGATTTAAATTATATTTAACTAAGGGGGGTGTTAGTGTTAGGGTTAGACTTAGCTTTAGGGGTTAATCCATTTATTAGAATAGCGGCAAGATTCGGTCGGCAGATTTCGGGTTAATAATTGAAGTTAGGTGTCGGCGATGTTAGGGAGGGCAGATTAGGGGTTAATACTATTTATTATAGGGTTATTGAGGCGGGAGTGAGGCGGATTAGGGGTTAATAACTTTATTATAGTAGCGGTGAGATCCGCTCGGCAGATTAGGGGTTAATAAGTGTAGGCGACGTTGAGGGGGCAGATTAGGGGTTAATAAATATAATATAGGGGTCGGCGGTGTTAGGGGCAGCAGATTAGGGGTACATAGCTATAATGTAGGTGGCAGTTCTTTGCGGTCAGCAGATTAGGGGTTAATTATTGTAGGTAGCTGGCAGCGACATTGTGGGGGGCAGGTTAGGGGTTAATAAATATAATATAGGGGTCGGCGGTGTTAGGGGCAGCAGATTAGGGGTACATAAGTATAACGTAGGTGGCGGTCGGCAGATTAGGGGTTAAAAAATTTAATCAAGTGGCGGCAATGTGGGGGGACCTCGGTTTAGGGGTACATAGGTAGTTTATGGGTGTTAGTGTACTTTAGAGCACAGTAGTTAAGAGCTTTATGAACCGGCGTTAGCACAGAATGCTCTTAAATACTGACTTTTTTCTGCGGCTGGAGTTTTGTCGTTAGAATTCTAACGCTCACTTCAGCCACGACTCTAAATACCGGAGTTAGAAAGATCCCATTGAAAAGATAGGATACGCAATTGACGTAAGGGGATCTGCGGTATGGAAAAGTCGCGGCTGGAAAGTGAGCGTTAGACCCTTTCCTGATACCGGCGGTAGCCTAAAACCAGCGTTAGGAGCCTCTAACGCTGGTTTTCACGGCTACCGCCAAACTCTAAATCTAGGCCTTTGTGTTTAAACTTATATTTGCCATGATTCAGGATATTCAGTATTCCTTCATTCAGACTGTCAGTTTCATTTTTTGGGAAAATGCATATAAATTTCTTTTTTCTTACCTTAAATTTTAAATTGACTTTTTTTCAAAAAATTGCGGGCTGTTATGCTCGCGGGTGCAGAAAATGCTTCTTTTTATTTCGTCATTTTTTACGCCGGAAGTTTTTACGTAATTGCGTCATTTTTTACGTATGTGTATTGCGGACGTTTTTTTGGCGCCAAAAATATGGGAGTCATTCTTGGCGCCAAAATGTGTGGGCGTTATACTTGGCGCCAAAAATATGGGCGTCATTCCTGGCGCCAGTTTTTTTCACACTATTTCAGTCTCACTATTCAGTTGCTTCTGGTTTTCTAGAAGCTTGTTTCATTTTGCATTTTTTCCCATTCCTGAAACTGCCATTTAAGGAATTTGATAATTTTGCTTTATATGTTGTTTTTTCTTTTACATATTGCAAGATGTCACTACCTGACCCTGGATCAGAATCTACTTCTGGAAAGACGCTGCCTGATGTCGGTTCTACCAAAGCTAAGTGCATTTGTTGTAAACTTTTGGTAACTGTTCCTCCGGCTGTTGTTTGTGATACTTGTCATGATAAGCTTTCAAATGCAGATAGTATTTCCATTAGTAATAATCCATTACCTGTTGTTGTTCCTTCAACATCTAATGTTCAGGATGTTCCTGTTAATGTTAAAGAATTTGTTTCTAAATCTATTCGGAAGGCTCTGTCTGTTATTCCTCCTTCTGCTAAACGTAAGAGGTCTTTTAAAACTTCACATATTTCAGATGAATTTTTAAATGACCGCCATCATTCTGACTTATCTATTTCTGATGTGGATCTACCTGATTCAGAAGATTCTACCTCAGATATTGACACTGATAAATCTTCATATTTATTTAAGATGGAGTTTATTTGTTCTTTACTTAAGGAAGTGTTGATTGCTTTAGATATGGAGGAGTCTAGTCCTCTTGATATTAAAACTACTAAGCTTTTAAATGCAGTTTTTAAACCTCCTGTGGTTATTCCAGAAGTTTTTCCAGTTCCTGATGCTATTTCAGAAGTAATTTCTAGGGAATGGAATAGTCTGGGTACTACTTTTACTCCTTCTCCAAGGTTTAAGAAATTGTACCCTTTGCCATCTGACAGATTAGAGTTTTGGGATAAAATCCCCAAAGTTGATGGGGCTATTTCTACTCTTGCTAAACGTTCTACTATTCCTACGGCAGATAGTACTTCGTTTAAAGATCCTTTAGATAGGAAGCTTGAATCCTTTCTAAGGAAGGCTTATTTATGTTCAGGTAATCTTCTTAGACCTGCTATTTCTTTGGCTGATGTTGCTGCAGCTTCAACTTTCTGGTTGGAGGCTTTAGCGCAACAAGTGTCAGACCATAATGTTTATAGCATTATTAAACTCCTTCAACATGCTATTAACTTTGTGTGATGCCATTTTCGATATCATTAGAATTGATGTCAGGTACATGTCTTTAGCTATTTTAGCTAGAAGAGCTTTATAGCTTAAGTCTTGGAATGCAGATATGACTTCTAAGTCAACATTGCTTTCTCTTTCTTTCCAAGGTAATAAATTGTTTGGTTCTCAGTTAGACTCAATAATTTCAACTGCTACTGGGGGGGGGAAGGGAGCCTTTTTATCTCAGGATAGGTTTCAAGGTAAGACCGCCTGTGAGAAGATTTTTTCTTTCACGCATTCCAGTAAACCCAGTGAAGGCTCAAGTGTTTCTGAAATGTGTTTCAGATCTGGAGTCAGCTGGGGTAATTATGCCAGTTCCAGTTCTGGAACGGGGCCTGGGGTTTTATTCAAATCTGTTCATTGCTCCAAAGAAAGAGAATTCTTTCAGACCGGTTCTGGATCTAAAAATATTGAATCGTTAAGTAAGGATACCAAAATTCAAAATGGTGACTATAAGGACTATTCTGCCTTTTGTTCAGCAAGGGCATTATATGTCCACAATAGACTTACAGGATGCATATCTTCATATTCCAATTCATCCGGATCACTATCAGTTCCTGAGATTCTCTTTTCTAGACAAGCATTACCAGTTTGTTGCTCTTCCTTTTGGTCTAGCTACAGCCCCAAGGATCTTTTCGAAGGTTCTCGGTGCCCTTCTCTCTGTAATCAGGGAGCAGGGTATTGCGGTATTTCCTTATTTGGATGATATCTTGGTACTTGCTCAGTCTTTACATTCTGCAGAATCTCACACTAATCAACTTGTGTTGTTTCTTCAAAGACATGGTTGGAGGATCAATTTACCAAAGAGTTCCTTGATTCCTCAGACAAGGGTAACCTTTTTAGGTTTCCAAATAGATTCAGTGTCCATGACTTTGTCTCTTACAGAAAAGAGACATCTGAAATTGGTTTCAGCTTGTCGAAACCTTCAGTCTCAATCTTTCCCTTCGTTAGCTTTATGCATGGAAATTTTAGGTCTCATGACTGCTGCATCGGACGCAATCCCTTTTGCTCGTTTTCACATGAGACCTCTCCAGCTTTGTATGCTGAATCAATGGTGCAGGGATTATACAAAGATATCACAATTAATATCCTTAAATCCCAATGTTCGTTCTTCTCTGACTTGGTGGTTGGATCACCATCGTTTAGTTCAAGGGGCCTCTTTTGTTCGTCCAACCTGGACTGTGAACTCAACAGATGCGAGTCTTTTAGGTTGGGGAGCTGTATGGGGATCTCTGACAGCGCAGGGGGTTTGGGAATCTCAGGAGGCGAGATTACCAATCAGTATTTTGGAACTCCGTGCGATTTTCAGAGCTCTTTAGTTCTGGCCTCTTCTGAAGAGAGAATCATTTATTTGTTTTCAGACAGACAATGTCACAACTGTGGCATATGTCAATCATCAAGGGGAGACTCACAGTCCTCAGGCTATGAAAGAAGTATCTCGGATACTTGTATGGGTGGATTACAGCTCCTGTCTAATTTCTGCGGTTCACATCCCAGGTATAGACAATTGGGAAGCAGATTATCTCAGTCGCCAGACGTTACATTTGGGCGAATGGTCTCTTCACCCAGAGGTATTTCTTCAGATTGTACAAATCTGGGGGCTTCCAGAAATAGATCTGATGGCCTCTCATCTAAACAAGAAACTTCCCAGGTATCTGTCCAGATCCAGGGATCTTCAGGCGGAAGCGGTGGACGTGTTGTCACTTCCTTGGAATTATCAACCTGCTTATCTCTTTCCGCCTCTAGTTCTTCTTCCAAGAGTGATTTCCAAAATCCTAATGGAGCGTTCGTTTGTACTGCTTGTGGCTCCAGCATGGCCGCACAGGTTTTGTTATGCGGATCTCGTTCGGATGGCAAGTTGCCAACCTTGGACACTTCCGTTAAGGCCAGACCTTCTATCTCAAGGCCCATTTTTTTCATCAGGATCTCAAATCATTACATTTGAAGGTATGGAGATTGAACGCTTAATTCTTAGTCATAGAGGTTTCTCTGATTCAGTGATTAATACTATGTTACAGGCTCGTAAATCTGTGTCGAGGAAGATCTATTACCGAGTCTGGAAGACTTACATTTCTTGGTGTTCTTCCCATAAATTCTCTTGGCATTCTTTTAGAATTCCTAGAATTTTACCATTTCTTCAAGATGGTTTGGATAAGGGTTTGTCTGCAAGTTCCTTGAAAGGACAGATCTCTGCTCTTTCGGTTCTTTTTCACAGAAAGATTGCTAATCATCCTGATATTCATTGTTTTGTACAGGCTTTGGTTCAAATCAAGCCTGTCATTAAGTCAATTTCTCCTCCTTGGAGTCTCAATTTGGTTCTGAGGGCTTTACAGGCTCCTCCGTTTGAACCTATGTATTCTCTGGATATTAAATTACTTTCCTGGAAAGTTTTGTTCCTTTTGGCCATCTCTTCTGCTAGAAGAGTTTCTGAATTTTCTGCTCTTTCTTGTGAATCTCCTTTTCTGATTTTTCATCAGGATAAGGCTGTGTTGCGGACTTCATTTAAATTTTTACCTAAAGTTGTGAATTCTAACAACATTAGTAGAGAAATTGTTGTCCCTTCATTGTGTCCTAATCCTAAGAATTCTCTGGAGAGATCTTTACATTCTTTGGATGTAGTTAGAGCTTTGACATATTGGGGCCAAGTTATCAACGCGTCTACTTTTCCTGCCTTCGCCGGCCCAATACACCCGCCTAAGCTCGCCTCACATCGCCGCCGCGGACCTGCAAAAATTCGCCTAAGTTATCAAAAAAGCTGTCAAAAAGCCGCACACCAAGTACGGGGTGATGAGCAGCGGACTGTGAGAGTTATCACTCATCCGATCTCGCTGCTCTTCGGCTTTTTCACAGCTTTCTTGCTAGCCTGTCACTAAGCACCCACACTAACTACACTGTTCTACCCCCTATACCGGCGCCCCCAGAGCCCCCCGCAACTAAATAAAGTTACTAACCCATAAACTGCCGCTCCTAGACCCTGCCGCAACTCTGATAAATGTATTAACCCCTAAACCGCCACTCCTAGACCCTGCCGCAACTCTGATAAATGTATTAACCCCTAAACCGCCGCTCCCGGACACCGCTGCCACCTACATTATACCTATTAACCCCTATCCTGCCCCCCCTACACCGTCGCCACCTATAATAAATGTATTAACCCCTATCCTGCCCCCCACTACCCCGCTGCCACTGTAATAAATTTATTAACCCCTAAACCTAAGTCTAACACTAACCCTAACACCCCCCTAACTTAAATATTAATTAAATAAATCTAAATAATATTTCTATTATGAACTAAATTAATCCTATTTAAAACTAAATACTTACCTTTAAAATAGACCCTAATATAGCTACAATATAAATAATAATTATATTGTAGCTATCTTAGGATTTATTTTTATTTTACAGGCAAATTTCAATTTATTTTAACTAGGTACAATAGCTATTAAATAGTTATTAACTATTTAATAGCTTACCTAGCTAAAATAAAGAGAAATTAACCTGTAAAATAAAAACTAACCTAAGTTACAATTACACCTAACACTACACTATACTTAAATAAATTATTCCTATTTAAAACTAAATACTTACCTTTAAAATAAACCCTAATATACCTACAATATAAATAATAATTATATTGTAGCTATCTTAGGATTTATTTTTATTTTACAGGCATCTTTCAATTTATTTTAACTAGGTACAATAGCTATTAAATAGTTATTAACTATTTAATAGCTTACCTAGCTAAAATAAAGAGAAATTTACCTGTAAAAAAAAAACTAACCTAAGTTACAATTACACCTAACACTACACTATACTTTAATAAATTATTCCTATTTAAAACTAAATACTTACCTGTAAAATAAACCCTAAGATAGCTACAATGTAATTAATAATTACATTGTAGCTATTTTAGGAATTATATTTATTTTACAGGTAACTTTGTATTTATTTTAGCTAGTTAGAATAGTTATTAAATAGTTATTAACTATTTAATAACTACCTAGCTAAAAGAAATACAAAATCACCTGTAAAATAAATCCTAACCTAAGTTACAATTAAACCTAACACTACACTATCATTAAATAAATTAAATAAATTAACTACAAATAACTACAATTAAATACAATTACATAAACTAACTAAAGTACAAAAAAAAAAGCTAAGTTACAAAAAATAAAAAAAATAGGTTACAAACATTTTAAAAATATTACAACAATTTTAAGCTACTTACACCTAATCTAAGCCCCCTAATAAAATAACAAACCCCCCCCAAAATATAAAAATGCCCTACCCTATTCTAAATTAAAAAAGTTCAAAGCTCTTTTACCTTACCAGCCCTTAAAAGGGCCATTTGTGGGGCATGCCCCAAAGAATTCAGCTCTTTTGCCTGTAAAAGAAAAATACAACCCCCCCCCCAACATTAAAACCCACCACCCACATACCCCTAATCTAACCCAAACCCCCCTTAAAATACCCTAAAACTAATCCCCTGAAGATCATCCTACCTTGAGTCGTCTTCACTCAGCCGAGCAGCGATGGAACCAAAGAGGAGACCCGGACCAGCAGAAGTTATCCTCCAAGCGGCCCTGAAGAAATCTTCCATCCGATGAAGTGATCCTCCAAGCGGCGCTGAAAAAGTCTTCTATCCAGGCAATGTCATCTTCCAAGAGGCGCTGAAGAAGTCTTCTATCCGGGCGATGTCATCTTCCAAGCGGGGTCTTGAATCTTCATCCCGCCGACGCGGAACATCCTTCTTTACCGACGGACTACCGATGAATGAAGGCTCCTTTAAGGGACATCGCCTGGATAGAAGACTTCTTCAGCGCCTCTTGGAAGATGACATCGCCCGGATGGAAGACTTTTTCAGCGCCACTTGGAGGATCACTTCATCGGATGGAAGATTTCTTCAGCGCCGCTTGGAGGATAACTTCTGCCGGTCTGGGTCTCCTCTTCGGTTCCATCGCTGCTCGGCTGAGTGAAGACGACTCAAGGTAGGATGATCTTCAGGGGATTAGTGTTAGGTTATTTTAAGGGGGGTTTGGGTTAGATTAGGGGTATGTGGGTGGTGGGTTTTAATGTTGGGGGGGTTGTATTTTTCTTTTACAGGCAAAAGAGCTGAATTCTTTGGGGCATGCCCCACAAATGGCCCTTTTAAGGGCTGGTAAGGTAAAAGAGCTTTGAACTTTTTTAATTTAGAATAGGGTAGGGCATTTTTTTATTTTGGGGGGTTTGTTATTTTATTAGGGGGCTTAGATTAGGTGTAAGTAGCTTAAATTGTTGTAATATTTTTAAAATGTTTGTAACCTATTTTTTTATTTTTTGTAACTTAGCTTTTTTTGTACTTTAGTTAGTTTATGTAATTGTATTTAATTGTAGTTATTTGTAGTTAATTTATTTAATTTATTTAATGATAGTGTAGTGTTAGGTTTAATTGTAACTTAGGTTAGGATTTATTTTACAGGTGATTTTGTATTTCTTTTAGCTAGGTAGTTATTAAATAGTTAATAACTATTTAATAACTATTCTAACTAGCTAAAATAAATACAAAGTTACCTGTAAAATAAATATAATTCCTAAAATAGCTACAATGTAATTATTAATTACATTGTAGCTATCTTAGGGTTTATTTTACAGGTAAGTATTTAGTTTTAAATAGGAATAATTTATTAAAGTATAGTGTAGTGTTAGGTGTAATTGTAACTTAGGTTAGTTTTTATTTTACAGGTAAATTTCTCTTTATTTTAGCTAGGTAAGCTATTAAATAGTTAATAACTATTTAATAGCTATTGTACCTAGTTAAAATAAATTGAAAGATGCCTGTAAAATAAAAATAAATCCTAAGATAGCTACAATATAATTATTATTTATATTGTAGCTATCTTAGGGTTTATTTTACAGGTAAGTATTTAGTTTTAAATATGATTAATTTAGTTCATAATAGAAATATTATTTAGATTTATTTAATTAATATTTAAGTTAGGGGGGTGTTAGGGTTAGTGTTAGACTTAGGTTTAGGGGTTAATTTTATTACAGTGGCGGCGGTGTAGTGGGGGGCAGGATAGGGGTTAATAAATGCATTATAGGTGGCAACGGTGTAGGGGGGCAGATTAGGGGTTAATAAATTGAATATAGGTTGCGGTGGGCTCCGGGAGCGGCGGTTTAGGGTTTAATATGTATAGAGTAGCTTGCGGTGGGCTCCGGGAGCGGCGGTTTAGGGGTTAATATGTATAGAGTAGCTTGCGGTGGGCTCCGGGAGCGGCGGTTTAGGGGATAATAACTTTATTTAGTTGCGGCGGTGTAGGGGGGACAGATTAGTGGTGTTTAGACTCGGGGTACATGTTAGGGTGTTAGGTGTAGACAGCTCCCATAGGAATCAATGGGATGTCTGGCAGCAGCGAACTTGTACTTTCGCTATGGTCAGACTCCCATTGATTCCTATGGGATCCGCCGCCTCCAGGGTGGTGGTTTGAAAACCAGGTACGCTGGGCCGGAAAAGTGCCTAGCGTGTACGCTGGGCCAGAAAAGTGCCTAGCGTACCTGCTAGTTTTTTGATAACTAGCAAAAGTAGTCAGATTGTGCTGCACTTGTGTGCGGAACATCTGTAGTGACGTAAGAATCGATCTGTGTTGGACTGAGTCCGGCGGATCGAAGTTTACGTCACAAAATTCTACTTTTGCCGGTCTCTAGCCTTTGATAACTAAGGCGAATCAGCCTCGCCACAAATACGCTGCGGAATCCCAGCATATTTGAGGTTGACGGCTTGATAACTAGGCCTTACTATGTTGAAGCAACTAAAGATTTCAGGAAGACTTCTAGTCTATTTGTTATCTTTTCTGGTTCTAGGAAAGGTCAGAAGGCTTCTGCCATTTCTTTAGCGTCTTGGTTAAAGTCTTTGATTTATCATTCTTATGTGGAGTCGGGTAAATCCCCGCCTCAAAGGATTACGGCTCATTCTACTAGGTCAGTTTCTACTTCCTGGGCTTTTAGGAATGAAGCTTCTGTTGATCAGATTTGCAAAGCAGCAACTTGGTCTTCTTTGCATACTTTTACTAAATTCTACCATTTTGATGTTTTCTCTTCTTCTGAAGCAGTTTTTGGTAGAAAAGTACTTCAGGCAGCAGTTTCTGTTTGATTCTTCTGCTTATAATTTCAGTTTTTTTCATTATAAGATTAAAACTTTTTGATTTGGGTTGTGGATCATTTTTTCAGTGGAATTGGCTGTCTTTATTTTATCCCTCCCTCTCTAGTGACTCTTGCGTGGAAGTTCCACATCTTGGGTATCTGCTATCCCATACGTCACTAGCTCATGGACTCTTGCTAATTACATAAAAGAAAACATAATTTATGTAAGAACTTACCTGATCAATTCATTTCTTTCATATTAGCAAGAGTCCATGAGGCCCACCCTTTTTGTGGTGGTTATGATTTTTTTGTATAAAGCACAATTATTCCAATTCCTTATTTTTTTTATGCTTTCGCTCCTTTCTTATCACCCCACTTCTTGGCTATTCGTTAAACTGAATTGTGGGTGTGGTGAGGGGTGTATTTATAGGCATTTTAAGGTTTGGGAAACTTTGCCCCTCCTGGTAGGAATGTATATCCCATACGTCACTAGCTCATGGACTTGCTAATATGAAAGAAATGAATTTATCAGGTAAGTTCTTACATAAATTATGTTTTTCTACAGTGGTAAGGTTAAATAGAGTAGAGTAGTAGTCCCTAAATTGTTTTATAATCTCAGGGGTAGTGAGGATTTTTTGTTTACAAGGGATGTGTAGCTCATGAATGAAATATTAAATTTGTTTTGATTTTAAGTATCTGCCTATCATTTTCCCTGCTTTATTTCCCTCATAGAAGAACCTTTGTTGATATTTTTGAGTTATTATTTTTTGTTCTTTGGCTAATAATTCTTTTAATTTGTATCTGCATGCTTGTAAGTTTTTTAAGGTGTCTAGGTCAGTAGGTTTCTTTTTGTGCTGGAGTTCTAGGTTTGAGAGTTGTTTGGTGAGGTCTAAGTAACATGGTCATGATATTTTTTGTTTTTGCGCCTTAAGTTTTATAAATTCTCCTCTCATGTAGCACTAATGTGTTTCCCATAGAGTGAAGTCACCTATATTTGGGGTATTAATAATTTTAAAAAATTCTGTAAGTGACTTAGCTAATTTCTCATGTAGGTCCTCACTTTCTAAGAGAGAGGCATTCAACTTCTATTGAAATTCGGTAATTCTAGTATTTGGCCATTTTAATTGCAACAGCATAGCTGAATGGTCTGACCATGAGGTCGGTTTAATTAGGGAGTTTGTTATATATGTTAATCCTGTTTGATTAGTGAAGAAGTAATCTAGTCAGCTATATGTTTTAAAAGGGGTCGAGAAAAAGGTATAATAACATTTGTCATCATTAAAATATTGCCAGGTGTCATATAGGTTGTGTTCTCTTAACATCTTCCAGAGGAATTGGGCTGTTTTTTGGGAGACTTAGGAGTTAGGGTTGGAGCTATCTAATAGTGGCTGGATCGGGAAATTAAAGTCCCCTCCTAGTATTAGGACTCCTTTAGTGAAGTCTAAGATTTTATGGAACATCATTCAGAAAAATGGTGTATGTTTGATATTTGGCACGTAAGTTACTGGTGTCCCATATAGTAGGACCAAAGATACCTAGGGACCTCCTCTCTTTATCCTTGGCTGTTTGGATATGTTGGAATACTATATTTTTATTTATCAATATGCTCACTCTTTTTTTTGTGTGAAAATGAGTTATGGTAGTGGTGTACGTAATGTGGGCCAAAATACTTAGGTTCTTTATGTTTCTGAAAGTGTGTCTCCTTTTGAAATAATATATCTGCTCGTCTTTTATGCCTATCGAGCAGTGTCATTGAACATTTTTGGGGGGCATTAAATCCCTTGACATTTTGGGAGATAAAACATATATTATGTGACATATTGATTATTATTCAAGGAGGGAGTATCTATTAAGATTATTGTATTTGTGTATCGCCTATACTTAAGAACAGCATTAATGTGTACTGGAGAAAATTCCAACAATACTCATTCAATATAACAACATTACCATATATAGTACCATAGTAAATATGGCTGAACCAGTGCCATAAACCAGCATGTATCCTAAACAACGACATAACAGTCTTCATGCAACAAATTTAACAAACAATTAACTAGAATAACATTTAGAATAAACATAAGTGCACAATATGCAAACATCTTATCTTTAAAATGGAAGGGGCAAAGGGTATGGGGAAATAGAGGGTAATGGTTTGGGTGACCTTTGTGGAGGTGGGTCAGGATCCGGGGCTATGCGGTTCCATTTTCATGGCGTTGGTGTTCAGGAGTGGCGTCATGAGGGTTATCAAAGTATTACATTTTTTGATAAGGATAAGAAACTATCTTATAAAGGGTATTATCCATAAGATGAGCCATTTATGGCTTTAGTTAGAACAATCAGTAATTTTACCTAAACCTCAGTCCACGTGGAACAAAAGAATACTTATGTTCAGGGAGTTTCCGTGGCTGTATCTTCTCCAGAAGTTACTGGTTTGATGTGGCACTACTATGTCCCAATCTCCTTTCTTTTTCCCTTTTAAATTCTCTGTTCCTTCTTGTGCAAGTGTAGAACATATAATAGGTGTGTCTGATGGATCAATGTCCAGCATCTTGCAAAATTGTTCAACTTCTGATGGGCCAGAGCAGAATATTCTTCTGTTATTGTGGATTACTAGGAGTTGAAAGGGGAATCCCCATCTGTATGGGATTTTATTATTCCACAGGAGTGTAGTAAGAGGAGATAATTATTTCCATCTTTGTAATGTCCTTACAGAGAGGTCAGCATAATATTGCAGCACAACTCCTTGGAACCTTATTGGTTGTTTCTTTCTTGAAGCATCCATGATGTTCTCTTTTTCCTGGAAGTTTTTAAACTTGATTATGATGTCTTTCGGAGGGGCTCTATCAGGTGGTTTTGGTCTGAGAGCTCTATGTGCCCTAACCCACTAAATGTTAGCTGCATTAGTATAAGGTTGAGGGAGGTGTCTGGAACTCAGTATGCAGGAATGAAAATCTTTCTTGAATATACTTTACTAGAGAAATGTAATGCAGGAACAGAATTTATATAGCATATATAAGCAGGCACAAGTCTCTCAACAAGCACAGAACCCAGCGGGTACTGTTGGTGAGGTAAATTGCAAAATGTCCAGAAACAAGAGAGCATATATAAGTAGGCACAAGTCTCTCAACAAGCACAGAACCCAACGGATACCGTTGGTGAGGTCTTTGGTCTCACCAGTAGTCACAGCAGAGGCCTTTGGTTTCAGCACTAGTAAAAGCATACATCAGTGTAACAGCAGATGTCTTTAGTTTCAACAGTATCTTAAGCATACCCAAGAATCATAGAGGAGGTCTTTGGTCTCTGCAGTAGTACACATATGCATGATGGTCATAGCAGAGGTCTTTGGTCTCAGCAGTAATATAAGAATACCAAAGAATCATAGCAGAGGTCTTTGGTCTCAGCAGTAGTATAAGCATGCATTAGGGTCTTAGCAGAGGTCTTTGGTCTCAGCAGTAATATAAGCATACCTAAGTATCATAGCAGAGGTCTTTGGTCTCAGCAGTAGTACACATATGCATCAGGGTCACAGCAGATGTCTTTGGTCTCAGCAGTAATATAAGAATACCCAAGTATCATAGCAGAGGTCTTTAGTCTCAGCAGTAGTATAAGCATGCATTAGGGTCATAGCAGAGGTCTTTGGTCTCAGCAGTAATAAAAGCATACCCAAGTATCATAGCAGAGGTCTTTGGTCTCAGTAGTAGTATAAGCATGCATCAGGGTCACAGCAGAGGAGCAGGAACAAGGAATAGAACCTACCAAGGCAATAACTCAGTGCAGAGTGAAGCACAGAGTAGCCTTTTATAGGAACTCCCACACCTGTGCCTTTCAGGTGGGAGTTCCTATAATTGATGACTGGCCCTTTAAATTTAGGCCGGGTGCGGCCATGCATGCCTAAAGATCTGCAGCTCCTGACAGACTGTTCTCTGCATCTCTCCACGTGGGACACGAGACGGACCACAGGGGCCTGTCTTCGACGCAACGGCAGCCAGGGATCGGAGGCCCAGTACTAGCTGCGATGGAAGCCGGGTAAGTCAGGAATCCTGACAATTAGGATCATCCAGTAAGTGTGTGAAAATAGTGGAAAGGTATACCAGAAAGTTTTTTGGCAGCACAGATTCAGGAGCCCCACGGAACCTAATGTTTTTCCTCCTGCCTCTATTTTCATGATCCTCCAGTTTATCCTGCAGGGAGGATATTAGCTCTGTTTGTTGAGCCAAAAATCTCCCTGATCCTCTAGGCTTAAGTTCCTGGAGTTTTTCTCGTATACAGGTTCTAACTATTTTAGCAAAGTATTGTGTAGATGCTAAGGAGAAAAATATGTGAGTTGGAATTTGTGTCTAGTCTGCCATGACCGTTTCAATTAGGCTCTGGGAATGGATTATTCTTAGTGGAGGAGTACTGTTGGTGTTTATGTGTTTTTGAGTCTTCTGCTCTGCAGAATTAAAGAAGGAGCTCACTAGTTGCCCTTTAGTTGAGGGTGTGTGTGCATTTTTTGCAGGCTTAACGCCATTCTTTGTAGCCATTTTTGGTAACTTAATTTTGGAGTACTTAAGGCAGTGGGAGCACTGAGTTTCTTTAATAGGGGCCAGCAAAGGGATCACAACATGGACAAAGTAATGTTCTGTGGTGAAGGTATGCACACAAAATGTCCCAACAGCAGGTCTGCACTTTAATTTGAGATCAGGTGAGGGAGAAAAAGAAAGTCCCAGCTTTAGATGAGAGATGTTTTTTGCTTGAGCAGATAATCTCTGTGCAGAGAGTTTATACATTCTGCAGGTGTTATATGTTTGTAAAGTGGAAGTCCACTTTTTTCTGTAAGTTTTAGCGCTGTTTTTAAACACCTCTCAAATATGTTGTTAGTCCTTTGTGTGGATACTATGATAATGGCCTTGGGGTGTGTACAGTCTGTTTCATTGGGGTGGCCAGATGTATTGGGTAATGTGGAGTGTTTACGCTTACCCTGTCTGCAGTGTTAGATCAAAGGAGCCTGCAGCGTGTGTCCGCTTCTTGCCTTCCTAACAGCAGTGTGGCGTCTGTATAGTTGCATCCACGTGGCTCTGAAATCCAAGCACCACCGGTCTCCGTGTCAGGCCTACGTGACGGCTTGATGTGCTGATGGCCAATTGTAGTTCAGGTGGTATCCCCGAGGTCTCAGTAGTTTCCGCAAGCTATTTTGACCGGTTTATGCCGCATATGCCCATTTTGATGGCTTGTATCAAGCTTTTTATTGGTCCCCGTCACGGAGCTCTGGCCTTAAGCAGCCATCTTAGCTGTGGCCAGCTTCACCCCCCTGTGCTTGTATTTATTTATATGGTAAATACTCATATCAAGGGACTTATTGGCTCCCCATACTTGTGTTACATGGCTATGCCCATATCTGGTGATTCCTCTGCATTACCAGGGTTTCAAGTTCATGGTTCTGAGGGAGCAGGCAGTTGGACAACTTTCCTTTTTTCTTCTATCTGTAATCTGTGCACAGCTTTGTGTATTTACTTTTTGAGCGAACTCTCAGAATAGTTTTTGCTCAATTTGTAGATATGTCTAGTGTTGTTGTATTGTCTTGTTATCATGCCTTTGTTGGTGATGAGCGCTGCTCAGCTATCACTCTCTAGCCCTGACAGTTTTATTTCATTGTTAATACAATGTATTTACTTGGCCTTTCTATATATTTCTTTCATGTAATTGGCAAAAGTCCATGAGCTAGTGACGTATGGGAAATACAATCCTACCAGGAGGGGCAAAGTTTACCAAACTTCAAAATACCTATAAATACATCCCTCACCACACCCACAATTAAGTTTTTACAAACTTTGCCTCTTATGGAGGTGGTGAAGTAAGTTTGTGCTAAGATTTCTACGTTGATATGCGCTTCTCAACATTTTTGAAGCCTGATTCCTCTCAGAGTACAGTGAATGTCAGAGAGATGTGAAGGGAGTATCACCTATTGAATGCAATGGTTTTCCTCACGGGGATCTATTTCATAGGTTCTCTGTTATCGGTCGTAGAGATTCATCTCCTACCTCCCTTTTCAGATCGACGATATACTCTCATATTCCATTACCTCTACTGATAACTGTTTCAGTACTGGTTTGGCTATCTGCTTTATGTGGATGGGTGTCTTTTGGTAAGTATGTTTTCATTACTTAAAGGGACATTATACACTCATTTTTTCTTTGCATAAATGTTTTGTAGATGATCTATTTATATAGCCCATAAAGTTGTTTTTTTAAATAAATGTATAGTTTTGCTTATTATTTTTTTTTAATATTTTATTTATAACCAACAAGTGATACAGCCATATATCAAAGACACCACGCAGGGTGTGCTAACATAACATAGAATTAATGAGGCAATATGATTGAATGACAGAATCCAGCAGATTCAGAATACACTATTCACATTTGTATTTAGATTCATAAACGAAATGTGTGGATTAGAGAACATTCTTACAAATGTAATCACTGGTATCACAGTGTTGGGATTTTATTTTTATTTTCAAAAACAAGCTTTATTGGAGAGTAGTTTGGAACAATTTTGATCAGTACATACATTTCTAGTTTAACAGATACATCATCATAAACATTCATAGTGAAGTGTCTAATACCAAGTGCTTATAGTCTTTTGGTAGTTCCAGAAGTGCGTAGAGTTTGTAGCATAGTTTGTTTCTCCAGTCTGTTTGTCTTGTGCGGACATAAGTCCTTGCTCTGCAGCTTGTTTTAACCATATAATTTGCTTATTAAGTATTAACATTTCTATCAACATCTAATCTTTAACTTTGGAGCTTAATCTCGGGATTACCACTGGTTTTGGTCAGTTCGGTTCTCGGATTCCTGATACATCTCACCGAGTCTATATTGCTTCCCGAGATTTTGGCCTTGCTCCTCATGTGCCAGGCGGAGCAAGTGCAGAAAAGAGAGATGGAGGTGTGTGAGGTAAGAAGAGTAGTAAGAGGAGAAGGGAGAGTGAGAAGAGAGAGAAGGGGAAGAGAGAAAGAAAGAAAAAAAAAAAAAAGGGGGGGGGGGGGAAGAGAGGCAGGGGAGATATCTTTAGTAGAGGATTTTAGGCGGTAGCTTTTCCGGGGTTCTGTCCTGTATTTGTGGCTATTCCTTTTGATGTTTGATGTTATATCCCTCTACCCTCCCATCTCAGTGTCATCAATTCGTGTGTGCCTATTTTGCCTGTTTTGAGATAGTGGTATCTCTCTAATTTGAGTAAGTCCCCCACTCTGAGTCTCCATTCTTGGACGGTCAGGACCTGCGTTTTCTTCCAGTAAGTGGGTATTAGTCCCTTTGCTCCATTTAGCATGAGCAAGAGGAGTAGATATTTGTCTTCCCCGACCATCTTGGGTAGGCCATGATAGATTAAATACGTGGGCTTGGGTGGGATCATCACACCTAGTTTATTGCTCATTTCCCCTAGTACTTCTTGCCAGTATGATCGTATGCCGGGGCATTCCCACCAGATATATAGAAGTGTTCCCTCCCCCCCACACCCCCTCCAGCAGTCCCCGCTCACTTGTGGGTAAATTCTATGGAGGCATTGGGGAGTCATGTACCATCTGCTTAACAGTTTGTAGTGTGATTCTTGTAGTTTAATTGATACTGAGGCCTTTTTTGCTTTTACAAAGATCTTTGTCCAGTCTTTTGCGTCTATGTCTTGACCTAAGTCCTTCTGCCATGCGGTTGTGTAAGACGGTAGTGTGCATCCCCCTTTTGTAAGTAATGCCTTGTATAATAGTGATATGAGATATGTCGGTGGCTGAGTCATGATGCATAATGTCTCATAAAACGTTCTTTGTCTGGATAGTGCTGGTTTGTCCTTGTGCTTCTGAATGTAGTGTTGCATTTGCCCTACTCTGAACCATGATTCAAAGACCTCAGGTGCCCAGACTGACAGTTCGGCTTGTGTTTTAAGTTTACCCTGTTGTAGGATGTTGGCTATAGAAATGTCCGCTAGTGTGTAAAATTCGCCCGTTGTGTGCGGTTTGTATTCCATACCTATGTCCGGGTTTTCTCGGACAGGGATGTTCGGTGAGTATAGTGTGGAGATGTGAGGTTCCTTAGCTATTATCCTATCCCATACCTCAAACACTCCCCGAATCAGGGGGTATTGTGTGATGTTAGCTGGTCTGTTCCCAGAAGAGACCCAGGCCAGAGCTCCCACATTTCCACGCTTCAGTAGGTCATTGTCAATTTGAACCCAGGCTTTTTTACGCTTGTTTTGACACCACTCAACTAGTCTCTGCAATGTGATGGCTTTCTGGTATTCTTTTAGTAGGGGCACGTCTAGACCGCCATCATTTCTAGGTATATATATGGTGCGTTTTTTTATTCTTGGTTTAATGCCATTCCATATATAGGTTTCTATGGCTTTCTGAATCTGCTGAATGTAAGGTGTAGCTGAAAGCGCCGGGATAGCCTGCATTATGTACAGTACCCTTGGTAGAATATTCATTTTGATGACCCCGACGCGCCCCAGCCATGAAATGGTCTTATTTTTCCAATTAGTTAAATCTGTTGTTATCTCGTCCCTAATGTTTTTATAGTTGATTTCTATTGTTTCCTTAATATCAGTGGTGATTTTTTTTTTTTTTTTTTTTTTTTTTTTTAATATTTTTATTGAGGTCAAAAAGCATAATTAACACGTTTGGAAAACCAAAAGGAGATACATTAAATGCTCAGTACATGTCAAGTCAAAGATAAGTAATAAAAGTCCTCATTTTTTCATCTTTTCCTTCCCCTTCTGTCAATATGTAAGGCCACTTTTGGACCTATGTAACCAAATATATAAAAATCCACAGGGGTTGTGATTTAAACATAGAAGAAAAACGTTGAAAAGAAAAGGTGTATCTATACAAATATCATTGCTGAATTTGCTAGGCAATCTGGTAGTCAATAAAGATATACAAGATATACATTAAGGGTAATGTGTTGATATGATATACATATAAAGTTATAATACATATACAATTTATACAGGCAGAAGTATGAATATCAAATTATACATCAAAAGTCAGATAAAGACCTGTGTTACATATGATAACATGTACATATGTCCTCTTTTTGCCACCTTACAAGGAGGGACCTCTTTTGGATCCTTAATACAGTATAGAGATGGTAATTTAGGTGTTTTTTCTAGTAAGGCTTACTTATAATATCAAAGCTAAACTATGTTATTTCTTAAGTAAATATATGACATTGTCAACAAAGAGATATATATATATATAAAACAACCAGAGCTGGACAGCCAAGTAATAGTATAAGCCTTTACAGGAAATGTGTGCCTTACCCCATAAAAAAAAAAGCAGTGATCTCTGAAAAGTAAGATGTTAGGTTTGTTGGAGAGAAGGTCCAAGTCCCATGCTTCATACCACACCGTAGCTATCATTGCAGTAACATGCTTTGATATTTGCTGTGTTAAGGGGGCCATCTAGTGGCCAAAAAATGAATCAGACTTAGTGGCAAGTTAATTCAGCTGAATTCCCGGTATGTGTGAAAGCATTGAGGTTTATCAATTAGCGCACTGTAGATGATGAGCGTGAGCCCCCTAACCACCCACATGCTACATATACGGGATATGTATATCTAGTTGGCTCTCTTTGATGAGAAAATACACCATGATAAGAAACAACTGTTAGAATAATTTCTCTCTGAAACTATGAAGTACAAAGCCTGCATCAACATCGCTAAAACATAATGGGATATTAACAGTAGGTTATAATGAAACATAAACATATCCTGGGGAGAGAGTACTAACACACTGCATAAGTCATAATATCTTATATGTTCCAAATTGGTATGTGTTAGAGCAGCACAATCCTGACTGAAATGACTATCCTATTCCCATCTTCCAAACACACCCCAATCCCTGCAGTCTAGAGTGTCTCACCGCTATCTATCTAATGAAGGAGAAGGGGCGCTGTAAAGGCAGCAAGGCAAATTCTGTTTTCTCTGCGGAGGAAACCTCTGTAATTAAGTATTTCCCAATAGCAGAGTGTAGATGAGCCACAGCACCAGTATGAACTTCAAGTTGTGACAACAGTGACTGCCGTGAGTGGATATCCTTTACTGCATATCCGATGGGTGATGTTAAATGTATGACGATGTCCCGGTTTAAATCTAGCATAGTGAAATGTAGTTGAACTGTGTCGCCATCCTTAGGGGACTGTATGCCTTCTCCCACCGCAGCCAAAAGTGGTTTCAACCTCCTATCAGAGCTGGTCACCAGAGGGGTACTATCGGCACCATATTTGCTAGTGTATGCCTCAGGAGTGTCTGCCAGACTGGATAAGCTATTAGGAATTGTTGACGCTGTCAGCAATGGCTGCTCTCTAGTCCAGTTGGTTACATCGGGTGGTGAAAGGAGGCCTGCCGCTGCTCCCTGGTAGTACTGTGTGTACGCATCCTTCTCTTTTGCAAATGTGACACTGTCCATAAATGATAAGAGCTCTTGTTCTGTCGGCGCTTTATCTATTAGGGATTGGAATAAAGCCTCAATCTTAGCAAAATGGCGTTCCGACTTGTCCAGCATGTCGGTGCACCACGTGGTTGTGACTATTCTCGCCATTGCAATTGTCAGTGAAGATCTTTAGCTTGAAAGTAGGTATGAGATTTGTAGAAAGATGAGGACCTGTTTAGATAGAGCAAGTCAGTAAAGCAGATATCTTCTGCCAGCACTGGTAACCCGGTAGGACCGGGGGGGGGGTCGCCACCTATGTATAGGCCGCTGCCTTAGGTCTTGTATTGCCGGTTTGTAGCCCTGAAGTCATAAAAACAGCATGCAGAAATAGCCACCAACCTCTGCGGAGCTATTATTTGAAGATTAGGTTAAGTGATGTTGCTGTTATTTCTCGGTAATCAGCGGATTAGAGAGAATCCTATGCAGAGCTCCAAGAAAGTGCGTCCATTCTGGTACGCTGTTCGGACACGCCCCCATCAGTGGTGATTTTTATCCCTAGATATTTTATGGAATGTCGTGCTAGTTTAATTGGGCAATTGGACTGTAGGGTGTTGATATGCTCTGGTCGTTCATTGACTATCAATATTTCTGATTTTTGTGGATTTAGTAAAAAATTAGACTTGTTCCCGAAAGTCGAGAACTCTGTCAAGGCCTCCCTTAAGGAGTTTGGTGAGTCTGAGATAGACAGCAAAACATCGTCAGCATACATTGAAAGTTTTTGTTCTTTGCCACCTATCAAGAACCCTCCGATAAGGTGGTTATTCCTGATCTTGCTCGCCAACACTTCGATCGTAAGGGCGAATAGTATCGGCGACAGAGGGCAGCCCTGTCTAGTGCCGTTGTTGATTTTGAATGTGTTGGAGAGCGTACCATTTAGTCTGACTCTTGCATTTGGTGAGGAGTAGAGGGACATTATCATATTTATGATCTTGTCTCCGAAGCCGAACCGATGCAACGCCAGTTTCATGAACGACCACCTCACCCGGTCAAATGCTTTCTCTGCATCTGTAGTGACCAGGGAGAGTGGTGTTCCGTGTATTTGAGAGTGTGTGATCATCTGCAGCACCTTCAAGGTGTTGTCTCGTGCCTCACGAGCAGGGACAAATCCTACTTGGTCTGTGGACACCAGATCCGGCAGCAGTCTATTAACCCTATTGGCCAAGACTTTTGCGAGAATCTTGATGTCCAAATTCAGGAGGGATATTGGTCTAAAGTTTCCTGGCGTATCGTGTTGTTTTCCGGGCTTGGGGATCACCGTGATGTATGCCTCTAGAATGGAGCTTGGAAGATTAGGGGTTTGGGATAGGGCATTGAATAGACTTGTCAGGTGTGGAGCTAATGAGTCAGTATATATTTTGTAGTATTTGAGACCGAAGCCGTCAGGCCCGGGGCTTTTCCCCGAGGGGAGATCTTTGATCGCCTTTTTAATCTCAATAATTGAGATTGGGGCGTCCAGCTCTTCCCTTTCTTTGTCTGCTATCTTTGGAAGGTCAGTTCCCTCCAAATATTCTATAACGTCTGCATCATTATGTATCTGGGGTGCGTTACCACCTATTTCTTTCATGTAATTAGCAAGAGTCCATGAGCTAGTGACGTATGGGATATACATTCCTACCAGGAGGGGCAAAGTTTCCCAAACCTCAAAATGCCTATAAATACACCCCTCACCACACCCACAATTCAGTTTTACAAACTTTGCCTCCGATGGAGGTGGTGAAGTAAGTTTGTGCTAGATTCTACGTTGATATGCGCTCCGCAGCAAGTTGGAGCCCGGTTTTCCTCTCAGCGTGCAGTGAATGTCAGAGGGATGTGAGGAGAGTATTGCCTATTTGAATGCAGTGATCTCCTTCTACGGGGTCTATTTCATAGGTTCTCTGTTATCGGTCGTAGAGATTCATCTCTTACCTCCCTTTTCAGATCGACGATATACTCTTATATATACCATTACCTCTGCTGATTCTCGTTTCAGTACTGGTTTGGCTATCTGCTATATGTAGATGAGTGTCCTGGGGTAAGTAAGTCTTATTTTCTGTGACACTCCAAGCTATGGTTGGGCACTTTGTTTATAAAGTTCTAAATATATGTATTCAAACATTTATTTGCCTTGACTCAGAATGTTCAACTTTCCTTATTTCAGACAGTCAGTTTCATATTTGGGATAATGCATTTTAATTTAACATTTTTTCTTACCTTAAAATTTGACTTTTTCCCTGTGGGCTGTTAGGCTCGCGGGGGCTGAAAATGCTTCATTTTATTGCGTCATTCTTGGCGCGGACTTTTTTGGCGCAAAAAATCTATTTCCGTTTCCGGCGTCATACGTGTCGCCGGAAGTTGCGTCATTTTTTGACGTTATTTTGCGCCAAAAATGTCGGCGTTCCGGATGTGGCGTCATTTCTGGCGCCAAAAAGCATTTAGGCGCCAAATAATGTGGGCGTCTTATTTGGCGCGAAAAAATATGGGCGTCACTTTTGTCTCCACATTATTTAAGTCTCATTTTTTATTGCTTCTGGTTGCTAGAAGCTTGTCTTTTGGCATTTTTTCCCATTCCTGAAACTGTAATTTAAGGAATTTGATCAATTTTGCTTTATATATATGTTGTTTTTTCTCTTACATATTGCAAGATGTCTCACGTTGCATCTGAGTCAGAAGATACTACAGGAAAATCGCTGTCAAATGCTGAATCTACCAAAGCTAAGTGTATCTGCTGTAAACTTTTGGTAGCTATTCCTCCAGCTGTTGTTTGTATTGATTGTCATGACAAACTTGTTAAAGCAGATAATATTTCCTTTAGTAAAGTACCATTGCCTGTTGCAGTTCCTTCAACATCTAAGGTGCAGAATGTTCCTGATAATATAAGAGATTTTGTTTCTGAATCCATAAAGAAGGCTATGTCTGTTATTTCTCCTTCTAGTAAACGTAAAAAATCTTTTAAAACTTCTCTCCCTACAGATGAATTTTTAACTGAACATCATCATTCTGATTCTGATGATTCCTCTGGTTCAGAGGATTCTGTCTCAGAGGTTGATGCTGATAAATCTTCATATTTATTTAAAATGGAATTTATTCGTTCTTTACTTAAAGAAGTACTAATTGCTTTAGAAATAGAGGATTCTGGTCCTCTTGATACTAATTCTAAACGTTTAGATAAGGTATTTAAAGCTCCTGTGGTTATTCCAGAAGTTTTTCCTGTTCCTAATGCTATTTCTGCAGTAATTTCCAAAGAATGGGATAATTTGGGTAATTCATTTACTCCTTCTAAACGTTTTAAGCAATTATATCCTGTGCCGTCTGACAGATTAGAATTTTGGGACAAGATCCCTAAAGTTGATGGGGCTATTTCTACCCTTGCTAAACGTACTACTATTCCTACGTCAGATGGTACTTCGTTTAAGGATCCTCTAGATAGGAAAATTGAATCCTTTCTAAGAAAAGCTTATCTGTGTTCAGGTAATCTTCTTAGACCTGCTATATCTTTGGCTGATGTTGCTGCAGCTTCAACTTTTTGGTTGGAAACTTTAGCGCAACAAGTAACACATCGTGATTCTCATGATATTATTATTCTTCTTCAGCATGCTAATAATTTTATCTGTGATGCCATTTTTGATATTATCAGAGTTGATGTCAGGTTTATGTCTCTAGCTATTTTAGCTAGAAGAGCTTTATGGCTTAAAACTTGGAATGCTGATATGGCTTCTAAATCAACTTTACTTTCCATTTCTTTCCAGGGTAACAAATTATTTGGTTCTCAGTTGGATTCCATTATTTCAACTGTTACTGGTGGGAAAGGAACTTTTTTACCACAGGATAAAAAATCTAAAGGTAAAAACAGGGCTAATAATCGTTTTCGTTCCTTTCGTTTCAACAAAGAACAAAAGCCTGATCCTTCATCCTCAGGAGCAGTTTCAGTTTGGAGACCATCTCCAGTCTGGAATAAATCCAAGCCAGCTAGAAAGGCAAAGCCTGCTTCTAAGTCCACATGAAGGTGCGGCCCTCATTCCAGCTCAGCTGGTAGGGGGCAGGTTACGTTTTTTCAAGGAAATTTGGATCAATTCTGTTCACAATCTTTGGATTCAGAACATTGTTTCAGAAGGGTACAGAATTTGTTTCAAGTTGAGACCTCCTGCAAAGAGATTTTTTCTTTCCCGTGTCCCAGTAAATCCAGTAAAAGCTCAAGCATTTCTGAAATGTGTTTCAGATCTAGAGTTGACTGGAGTAATTATGCCAGTTCCAGTTCCGGAACAGGGGATGGGGTTTTATTCAAATCTCTTCATTGTACCAAAGAAGGAGAATTCTTTCAGACCAGTTCTGGATCTAAAAATATTGAATCATTATGTAAGGATACCAACATTCAAGATGGTAACTGTAAGGACTATCTTACCTTTTGTTCAGCAAGGGAATTATATGTCCACAATAGATTTACAGGATGCATATCTGCATATTCCGATTCATCCAGATCATTATCAGTTCCTGAGATTCTCGTTTCTGGACAAGCATTACCAGTTTGTGGCTCTGCCATTTGGCCTAGCTACAGCTCCAAGAATTTTTACAAAGGTTCTCGGTGCCCTGCTGTCTGTAATCAGAGAACAGGGTATTGTGGTATTTCCTTATTTGGACGATATCTTGGTACTTGCTCAGTCTTTACATTTAGCAGAATCTCATACGAATCGACTTGTGTTGTTTCTTCAAGATCATGGTTGGAGGATCAATTTACCAAAAAGTTCTTTGATTCCTCAGACAAGGGTAACCTTTCTGGGTTTCCAGATGGATTCAGTGTCCATGACTCTGTCTTTAACAGACAAGAGACGTCTAAAGTTGATTGCAGCTTGTCGAAACCTTCAGTCACAATCATTCCCTTCGGTAGCCTTATGCATGGAAATTCTAGGTCTTATGACTGCTGCATCGGACGTGATCCCCTTTGCTCGTTTTCACATGCGACCTCTTCAGCTCTGTATGCTGAAGCAATGGTGCAAGGATTACACGAAGATATCTCAATTAATATCTTTAAAACCGATTGTTCGACACTCTCTAACATGGTGGACAGATCACCATCGTTTAATTCAGGGGGCTTCTTTTGTGCTTCCGACCTGGACTGTAATTTCAACAGATGCAAGTCTCACAGGTTGGGGAGCTGTGTGGGGATCTCTGACGGCACAAGGAGTTTGGGAATCTCAGGAGGTGAGATTACCGATCAATATTTTGGAACTCCGTGCAATTTTCAGAGCTCTTCAGTTTTGGCCTCTTCTGAAGAGAGAATCGTTCATTTGTTTTCAGACAGACAATGTCACAACTGTGGCATACAACAATCATCAAGGAGGGACTCACAGTCCTCTGGCTATGAAAGAAGTATCTCGAATTTTGGTTTGGGCGGAATCCAGCTCCTGTCTAATCTCTGCGGTTCATATCCCAGGTGTAGACAATTGGGAAGCGGATTATCTCAGTCGCCAAACGTTGCATCCGGGCGAATGGTCTCTTCACCCAGAGGTGTTTCTTCAGATTGTTCAAATGTGGGAACTTCCAGAAATAGATCTGATGGCGTCCCATCTAAACAAGAAACTTCCCAGGTATCTGTCCAGATCCCGGGATCCTCAGGCGGAGGCAGTGGATGCATTATCACTTCCTTGGAAGTATCATCCTGCCTATATCTTTCCGCCTCTAGTTCTTCTTCCAAGAGTAATCTCCAAGATTCTGAAGGAATGCTCGTTTGTTCTGCTGGTAGCTCCGGCATGGCCTCACAGGTTTTGGTATGCGGATCTTGTCCGGATGGCCTCTTGCCAACCATGGACTCTTCCGTTAAGACCAGACCTTCTGTCACAAGGTCCTTTTTTCCATCAGGATCTGAAATCCTTAAATTTAAAGGTATGGAGATTGAACGCTTGATTCTTGGTCAAAGAGGTTTCTCTGACTCTGTGATTAATACTATGTTACAGGCTCGTAAATCTGTATCTCGAGAGATATATTATAGAGTCTGGAAGACTTTTATTTCTTGGTGTCTTTCTCATCATTTTTCCTGGCATTCTTTTAGAATACCGAGAATTTTACAGTTTCTTCAGGATGGTTTAGATAAGGGTTTGTCCGCAAGTTCTTTGAAAGGACAAATCTCTGCTCTTTCTGTTCTTTTTCACAGAAAGATTGCTATTCTTCCTGATATTCATTGTTTTATACAAGCTTTGGTTCGTATAAAACCTGTCATTAAGTCAATTTCTCCTCCTTGGAGTTTGAATTTGGTTCTGGGAGCTCTTCAAGCTCCTCCGTTTGAACCTATGCATTCATTGGACATTAAATTACTTTCTTTTTTAAGTTTTGTTCCTTTTGGCCATCTCTTCTGCCAGAAGAGTTTCTGAATTATCTGCTCTTTCTTGTGAGTCTCCTTTTCTGATTTTTCATCAGGATAAGGCGGTGTTGCGAACTTCTTTTGAATTTTTACCTAAAGTTGTGAATTCCAACAACATTAGTAGAGAAATTGTGGTTCCTTCATTATGTCCTAATCCTAAGAATTCTAAGGAGAAATCGTTGCATTCTTTGGATGTTGTTAGAGCTTTGAAATATTATGTTGAAGCTACGAAATCTTTTCGTAAGACTTCTAGTCTATTTGTTATCTTTTCCGGTTCTAGAAAAGGCCAGAAAGCTTCTGCCATTTCTTTGGCATCTTGGTTGAAATCTTTAATTCATCTTGCCTATGTTGAGTCGGGTAAAACTCCGCCTCAGAGAATTACAGCTCATTCTACTAGGTCAGTTTCTACTTCCTGGGCGTTTAGGAATGAAGCTTCGGTTGACCAGATCTGCAAAGCAGCAACTTGGTCCTCTTTGCATACTTTTACTAAATTCTACCATTTTGATGTATTTTCTTCTTCTGAAGCAGTTTTTGGTAGAAAAGTACTTCAGGCAGCGGTTTCAGTTTGAATCTTCTGCTTATGTTTTTCGTTAAACTTTATTTTGGGTGTGGATTATTTTCAGCAGGAATTGGCTGTCTTTATTTTATCCCTCCCTCTCTAGTGACTCTTGTGTGGAAAGATCCACATCTTGGGTAGTCATTATCCCATACGTCACTAGCTCATGGACTCTTGCTAATTACATGAAAGAAAACATAATTTATGTAAGAACTTACCTGATAAATTCATTTCTTTCATATTAGCAAGAGTCCATGAGGCCCGCCCTTTTTTATGGTGGTTATGATTTTGTATAAAGCACAATTATTCCAATTCCTTATTTTATATGCTTTCGCACTTTTTTATCACCCCACTTCTTGGCTATTCGTTAAACTGAATTGTGGGTGTGGTGAGGGGTGTATTTATAGGCATTTTGAGGTTTGGGAAACTTTGCCCCTCCTGGTAGGAATGTATATCCCATACGTCACTAGCTCATGGACTCTTGCTAATATGAAAGAAATGAATTTATCAGGTAAGTTCTTACATAAATTATGTTTTCTTGTTCAGTATGTGTTATGTTGTACAGGGTTTCATAGTATGCCCTGAAGGTGTCCGCGATGGAATCAGCATCTACCTTCCTCTCTCCCTCCTTATCCCTTATGTGGTGAACGTGTGTCTTAATTTTCTTCCTTGCTATTGCTCTGGCTAGCAGTCTACCTGCTTTATCACCCTGCTCAAAAAACAATTGTCTCATCATTAGTGCCTTTTTTTGATAATCCTCTTGTAAATACTGCAAGAGGTTTCTCCTGGCTGTTTCTAAAGCCTCAGTTTTGGCAGTGTCCCTAGGCTGCAATTTGTGTTGCTTTTCCGCTTGCGCTACTTGTGTTAGTAAGTTTCTATAGCGCTCTCTTTTAATTTTATTAAGGTTGGCTTTTCTTTTAATCAACAGCCCTCTAATGGTACATTTATGTGCCTCCCAAACCGTAGTGTTCTCTATGTGTCTGTTGGTATTCGTTTGAAAGAAGGTTGTTATTTCTTTATGGATTTCCGCTTTGAATAACGGATCTTCCAGTAGAGTGTCGTCCAGCCGCCACACATAAGGTGTGACTGGAACGTTTGGCCAGAGGATAGAGCAGCTGACCGGGGCATGGTCGGACCAGGTGATCGTATTGATGTTACTGCTTTGAGTGATTGTGAGCCCGGTTGTGTCCGTAAATAAATAATCCATCCTGGAGTATTTCCTGTGTGGGTGTGAGTAAAATGTGTAGTTTTTGCCCCTCGGGTGGTGTACTCGCCAGATGTCATGAACTGTCAGATCTGTCAACATTGTCACCACACGTTTAAGTGTCCTGTTGGGGGTGCTGGAGATGCCGTCTGAGGTGTCTAGGGCAGGATCCAATGGAGTGTTAAAGTCCCCCCCTAGAAAAAGCATGCCAATTCTCATTTTTAGGATTTTTCGAATGACTTTATTTAGAAAAATGTGTGAGTGATGTGGGCAGTATACATTGGCCAGTGTAATAGGCCTGCCGTAAAGAGAGCCGGTCACAATTATGAATCTGCCCTCTGCGTCTTTGTGTATTTGTGCTAATTGAAATGGTAGTTTTGCGTGTAGAATGATTCCTACTCCATTTTTCTTTTTGGGACCTGACGCAAAGAATGCAGTTGGGTAGTGGCGGCTGATCCACTTAGGTTCGTGCGCTGCTACAAAGTGAGTCTCTTGAAGATATACTATATCCCCACCCAACCTTTGCAGATCTCTTTGTGCTATGGAGCATTTGTTGGGGCTGTTAAGACCTTTTACATTTATAGAGATCAATTCTATTGGGTGTGTGCGTGGGAGTCCTTGTCTGATTGCCATGTTGTGATTGCACTCGGGAAGAGTGAGATGTTATATGTAGGGGGGAGGAGGGGAAAGAGAAAAAAAAAAAAAAAAAAAAAAAAAGGGGGGGGGGGGAAGAGGGTAAGGAGGGGGGAGAGGGGAGATTAAGAGAGGGTAAGGATAGGGCTGGTGATGGCGGTGAAGGTGTGCGGATGGGTGATAAGGTGGGAGAGGAGTTGCAGGTGAGGACAGATACCTCTACAGAGGTGGAAGAAGAGGTGAAAAGAGAGAGGGAGGAAGGAGTGAACAGAGAAGGAGTATGGAGTAAAGTAGAAGGTCAGCTACTTAAAGGTGTAGTGGAGCAGTAATACAAATTCAGTACAATACCCTCCACCTGGCTAATATCTAAAACAAAGTTTACTATAAATTGGGGGTAGTTATCCCCTTGCTCTCAATTGAAATATAAACATTTAACATTATAACATTAAATCAACATTTTCCATTATGAACTATAGTAGCTCAATTTTGAATTTTGTCTGATATGCAGAAGTCGTCCTATGTCTCCAGGTCATCAATGTGCTTAGGTGTCTGTCTAATTTCAAGGCTTGTCCGTGTATATTGGTGTAGAGGGAGTTTTCCTTCTTAGTAAGGCTGTCTCTTGTGGTTGTGGGTGGTTGTTGTGATCTTGTAGTGTGTGTGTTAGGAAGGTAGTGCGCTATTCTATGTGTATAGTTGTGAGTGGAGTAGGTAACGTATGTCCTCAGTCATGCCTTATTATGTATCGGTCAGACGTGTGATTCTAGGTGAGTGTGGCTATCGGTTAAGGTGAGGTTGAGTTGTAGTTGTGTGTCAGTCCCAGCTGCTTACCCACAGCGTCAAGTGTAGTTACCGTCAGTGTGCGCGTCGCATTTCTAGAGTCTGTGTATGTTAACGGTCACAGTGCTAGTTTACAATATACAGTTATAATTACAACTCTATAATGGGCCCATTAGGCGACTACCATAACATTTATACCCAACCCTGACAAGATCTTAATTAAAAGTTCACTTTTCATAGTCTGATAACCTAGACTTATGTATCTGAGTCTTTAAGGAGACATACGACCTGTATAGATCTTAGGGGTCACATCTTCAGTTTCACTAGGGAGTGTCCACAGTGTCCCACTCCACAGTGAGAGATGCAGTCGTGGTGAGCAGGCTTGGTGTCCTCCCATTAGGCCGGGTGTTGTTGGTTCAGTCCTTGGTTGTGTCCGGGGTGGCCCCGTTGGGCCTCATCTGCTTCTTGTGGTGGGTGTATGTTGGTACCCAGGGCTTGGTTGAAGTTTGGAAGGTCGTCAAGCGACCTCAGGACGTAAGAAGGTGTTATTTTTTGTAACTATCAGGCATGTGGGGAAACCCCACCTATATTGCAGCCTTTTTTCTTTGAGAACTGCTGTGACATATCTTAAGTCTCTTCTTTTCTGGAGTGTCGCAGGACACAGGTCAGAATACACTTGGATCTCTGCGCCTTTGAAGTTAAGCGGGTGTTGTATTCTGGCGAGTCGCAGGATCTCCTCTTTATCTTTAAATGAAAAAATTTCATGATGACGTCCCTGGGGGGCGCCCTGTTTGGTGGTTTGGGGCGTAATGCTCTATGAGCTCTTTCAATAGCTATATTTGGTGCTGCGTCATTATTTTTGAGGTGTTTGATAAAGTCTTGTATGTATGTTTGTAAGGCAGGAGGGTCCACTGCTTCAGGTATCCCACGTAGTCTGAGGTTATTCCTCCTGCTCCTATTTTCTAAGTCCTCTATGCGGTCCATCAGTGTTTGGACTGTGCCCTCTTGAGCTTGCATTTGACTGGTCTGATGTTGCAGGTCAGAGCTCAAGGTTTCTTGTCTTTCCTCCATCTGTGTGACACGTCGGTCTACCACCATGATGTCCCTTTTCAGTTCTCCAAACATTGTCTTGAAGTCTTGCATTGCCTCCTTAATATCTTCTTTTGAGGATAAATGTTTTATATCTTCTCTTGTTAAGTAGGCATGCTACCTAGATTGTGGGTCAGCTTCGTGTATTTGTGCAGCTGTTGTTGGCTTGGGTATGCTGTGCTCAGTGTCTATGGAGGCTGCCACTGGTTCAGCTGGGATCAGGTAATTATCTAGCGCTGTGGATTGTGCGGCCTTGAGTGGCTTGCTGTTTCTTTTGGAGGTCATGGCTGTCTGTGATGAGCTATTCAGTACGCCTATGTATCACCTTTATTTGATTTGAGTTGGTCTCAGGCCTAGCAGGGGACGTGCGCACTTCTGGAGCTGGCTCTTTAATAATTAATATTTTCTTGGTCGTTATACGTTAAATTTTGTTTGCTTATAGTGTCCCCTTATTATGTGGATTCTGTTTTGAGGTCACTCTTTATGGGGGATACCCCTGCCTTTTATGGGTATGGTAGTTGTGTGTTGTTAGCGCTTTTGCCTGTTATGCTTGTTTCAATAACTGTCAGTGTCCTTTGGTTCAAGGATATATTTTTCAGTACCAGTTAAAGTTATAAAATTGTCAGTGTTAAGGCTCTCGGGGCCTATGCTGTAAATTGTTAGCCTTAATATTGCTGCTCCTTTACAGGTTTATTAGATTCTGCAAAGTGTCCTTAGCAGTGGGAGACAGGCCCCTGCTCTCAGATTGTGTACGGCCTGTTTACTGGGGTTCTTGATGTGAGCCCTTTTTCAATGTTGCTATATGAAACAGATGCCGCTAATATTGCCTGTCTTAGTTTTCCAGGGTGAGGGGGTAAGTTTTGGCATGGTATGGTAAGTACCTGTCTTACCGGTATCTTGTGCCAGTGTTTGCGATGCAGGGCCGACAGAGTGTAGCTGTTCCCCGGCTCCGGTCCCCAGGGCCCTGTTTTGATCGCGTGATCAGAGTGATCTGAGTCCCTGCATGGCTCTGCCGGGTCTAGCTGATGATCCCGGTGCCTGGGGAGCCTGTTGTCCGGTGTTCCGATCGGGCTGAAACTGAAGGTGAGCTCTTACCCCCTCTCCACCTCGTTTACAGGGTAGACTACTTGCTTCAGCAATTGCGCTGACTCGCGCCAAAAAGTCTCTTCTCAGCAGCCTCTGTCTTCTATGCGGGTATAAACATTTGTGTCTTTGCAGCGGCACCTGATATGTAGTTTATACTGTACCCTGGCGACTCCTGCAGCTTTAATAGGTGTTTGGTGGCTTTTAATGAGTGTTAGGAAAACGTTAATTTTATTTGAGAGACAAGGGGACCACAGAGCTCTTAGATTAGGCAGCCATTCAGGTCCGTGGCTAGGCTCCGCCCCTGGGATTTTATTTTTATATAAACTAACACAACCAATCTAAACAATTATAAACTATAAATCAAATAAAACTAAGAACCAGTACCCTCTCCTAATTAAGTATACAGCACCTTACAAAATAAATATGGATACCATATTAATTAAAATTAACCTGTTATCAACAATATGTACGTTCCTTGAGAGAAATAAGTAGCCCATAAGCCAGACAACTTGGGGTCCAAGTTAAGCTGGAATTTTCAGTATGGGAGGTTGTCGTGGAAAAGCTCATATTGGGGCATAATTCTAGGTGGAAAGACTTATGTTTGAGTAATAGAGACTATTAGAGTTGTACAATTATTAGGGGCGGTATTGTAAAAATACAAAAATCTTGCACAATGTAAGCTGCACTATAAATATGCCTGTAGTTGTGATGGGGCGGTAAGTGGTTAATTTACAATTCCGTATTGGGGATATACTCATGGGTGTCAAGTGTTAACCTTCAAATGTAGCAGGTACCTCAAAGGGGGGAACACATCCTCCACAGGTGTGATAGGTATAAGTAAGGTATGTCAATTTAGTAGATTTAACAAAACTAATTTAACCTAAATCTCTTTAAACAAAACAAAACAGAATAAAACAAAATAAAACGAGACCAGACTCCGCACTAAGCCCCACTGGATACTACGGTATGCTATCATGTTGTTATCAGGGAATTAAAAGATAGGGCACCTTATAGTGAGGAGGCCGATACACATATTGGTAAACTATTTCAGGAGCCCATTCCAAAACATTTTCAGAGCCGCTAGCAGGTTAGATCAGGATGCCATATAAATAGCTAGGCATAGTTCAGTCTACCCTATCAGTCGAGATTGTAGCCGCTAAGCGTGGAAGGTAATTTATGACATGAAACATTTAGCCTGCATTAGCAATAGAGTGAAGGAGATGAGCCTGATGTGGGAGGTGTTGTCTGTGCCTGCTATGTGCAGACATATGGCGCACGTGGGTTGCCTCTAAGCGAGCAGACAGTTAGCAATAAAAGAATATATCTGCTATATCTACAACTGGAACTAGTATTTGTGCTGGGTGGAGGCAAGGTAATTTGGAGCATAAGAGTAGACAACAATCCACAGCATGAGTAGGTTATAATTAAAATTAAAATATGAGATACATCTAGCCAGTAAAAGTTCTCACCTCTTCCACCAAGTCCAGTGATTTTGATTTAACAAGCTCTATGGCAGCATATAAGTATTACTATGAGGTTACAATACATCATGTTAGATCAATGGGGTAAGCACAGAGAATTACAGTGTAAACATTATCCACCCTGCACCACTCCCCGAAGACACTACTGTTCATGATGGCTCGATTACATGGGCAGACCTCCAACCCAACAGACACTTAGTAGTAATAAAGATCACACACATGCAGGGTCTGGAAAAATATCCAACACATACATCTGGTATATCAACAGCTGATATTAGTAATTGAGGGCAAGGCAGTTTGCAATAGGAGGGTAGACAATCATCCACAGCATGAGTGCATATGTTATGTATCAGCCGGCTCAGGTATGTAAGTTAACCTAAAAGTGGAGGAGTTACCTTGTTCAGTCAGCTACAAGCAGTATAGGGTGTACAGATATCGGGTAAGCAAAATAGCATATACAAAGGAACTGAGGGCTGACAACAGGTGGGCAATATTAGATAATCAGTTCACCCGACTTCAGCCTGGGTCAGGGAGAGATTGCTATACTATATTTGACCGGATTCCTCTGCAGCATTCACAGTTTTGTTTCACAAACACTCAGTCAAAACCCCTAACTGATGTATAAAACATTAGGCAAAGCAGCAGCACAATTCATCTGTTCCAGAAAGACAATCTCGGGTGAGAGCAGAATGCATTAACCTATTCCCTCCCTGATCAATGCCGATGCTCCTAAGAGCCAGTCTCCCAGCCGTTCCATGCACTGAACAGAGTAGCCCAAGCAGCGCAATCCACATGGTAGACAGACTCGGAAGTACTGAGAGAAACACCCGTCTGCGACCACCACAACTGCAGACGGTTCAAGTAGCAAAGTTGACAGGAGCTGCCCCAGAGCCGGAGCCAGACAATCAGAGGGACAGTTGTCGATCCTTGCGACCAATTGCGGAGCCTGTATGGGAGCAGTGCGCTGTAGTGCATCGAGTGCTATTGCGGGATGTCCACTCCGCTGCAGAGCTGGGGCCGTGACGGCACAATCCGGTGAGTACATCACAAATTGGGAACCCATAGTCCCTAGAGCTGTGGCGCCGCTCCTCGCCGTCTGCCCAGGACACTGCACAGCCGTGTTGTCCATGCTAAGTGAAGAGGTGGCAACATGAGAGCGGGGTCGCATGCCGGTAACCAAAGCATCCACTGCCAGAAATGTCCCAGCCACCTTCGGTTTAGTTAGTGAGACTTGTTGAGGTTCAGGTACGTGAGGCTTCTGTATTTCACAAATAAGTTCCCCCATAGCTATTGTAAGGGAGTCCAATGCTGGCGCAAAGACCTCAGTAAGGGCTGCGATAAGGTGCTCCATAGTGAGCGCGTCTGAAAGGCCCAAGTACGGAATATAACTTTTTAATGCCTTCTCGGTGGCCAGGGGTTGTAGTGTCCTGATCCTGCAGGTTTTCCGGGCACAAATATTGCCAAGGGAGGTCTGGATGGCTCGAGATCTGCCACAATGCTTTTTAGAAGTAAGATTCTTTCACGTAGCAATGTGAAACTGTGGCCATCTTGGTTAGCCGCCTACCGGAAGTCTCTCAGTTTTGCTTATTTTTAAATAACATTGCTCTGATTTTCAGACTCCTAACCAAGCCCCAAAGTTTTATGTGAATGCTGTCAGCTACCTTCTCTAGCTTGCTCCTGTATGTGTAAAGGGTCTTTCTTTCATGTAATTAGTCCATGAGCTAGTGACGTATGGGATATACATTCCTACCAGGAGGGGCAAAGTTTCCCAAACCTCAAAATGCCTACAAATACACCCCTCACCACACCCACAAATCAGTTTTACAAACTTTGCCTCCTATGGAGGTGGTGAAGTAAGTTTGTGCTAGATTCTACGTTTATATGCGCTCCGCAGCAGGTTGGAGCCCGGTTTTCCTCTCAGCGTGCAGTGAATGTCAGAGGGATGTGAGGAGAGTATTGCCTATTTGAATTCAATGATCTCCTTCTATGGGGTCTATTTCATAGGTTCTCTGTTATCGGTCGTATAGATTCATCTCTTACCTACCTTTTCAGATCGACGATATACTCTTATATATATACCATTACCTCTGCTGATTTTCGTTTCAGTACTTGTTTGGCTTTCTACAACATGTAGATGAGTGTTCTGGGGTAAGTAAGTCTTATTTTCTGTGACACTCTAAGCTATGGTTGGGCACTTTTTTATAAAGTTCTAAATATATGTACTCAAACATTTATTTGCCTTGACTCAGGATGTTCAACATTCCTTATTTTCAGACAGTCAGTTTCATATTTGGGATAATGCATTTGAATAAAACAAATTTTTTCTTACCTTAAAATTTGACTTTTCCCTGTGGGCTGTTAGGCTCGCGGGGGCTGCAAATGCTTCATTTTATTGCGTCATTCTTGGTGCGGACTTTTTTGGCGCAAAATTTTTTTTCTGTTTCCGGCGTCATACGTGTCGTCGGAAGTTGCGTCATTTTTGACGTTCTTTTGCGGCAAAAATGTTGGCGTTCCGGATGTGGCGTCATTTTTGCTAAAAAAATATGGGCGTCACTTTTGTCTCCACTTTATTTAAGTCTCATTTTTTATTGCTTCTGGTTGCTAGAAGCTTGTTCACTGGCATTTTTTCCCATTCCTGAAACTGTCATTTAAGGAATTTGATCAATTTTGCTTTATATGTTGTTTTTTCTATTACATATTGCAAGATGTCCCATGTTGAAGCTGAGTCAGAAGATACTTCTGGAAAATCGCTGTCTGGTGCTGGAGCTACCAAAGCTAAGTGTATCTGCTGTAAACTTTTGGTAGCTGTTCCTCCAGCTGTTGTTTGTATTGAATGTCATGACAAACTTGTTAATGCAGATAATATTTCCTTTAGTAAAGTTACATTACCTGTTGCTGTTCCATCAACATCTAATACTCAGAGTGTTCCTGATAACATAAGAGATTTTGTTTCTAAATCCATTAAGAAGGCTATGTCTGTTATTCCTCCTTCTAGTAAACGTAAAAAGTCTTTTAAAACTTCTCATTTTTCAGATGAATTTTTAAATGAACATCATCATTCTGATTCTGATAATGGCTCTTCTGGTTCAGAGGATTCTGTCTCAGAGATTGATGCTGATAAATCTTCATATTTATTTAAAATGGAATTTATTCGTTCTTTACTTAAAGAAGTCCTAATTGCATTAGAAATTGAGGATTCTGGTCCTCTTGATACTAAATCTAAACGTTTAGATAAGGTTTTTAAATCTCCTGTAGTTATTCCAGAAGTTTTTCCTGTTCCTGGTGCTATTTCTGAAGTAATTTCCAGGGAATGGAATAATTTGGGTAATTCATTTACTCCTTCTAAACGTTTTAAGCAATTATATCCTGTGCCATCTGACAGATTAGAATTTTGGGACAAAATCCCTAAGGTTGATGGGGCTGTCTCTACTCTTGCTAAGCGTACTACCATTCCTACGGCAGATGGTACTTCCTTTAAGGATCCTTTAGATAGGAAAATTGAATCCTTTCTAAGAAAAGCTTACTTTTATTCAGGTAATCTTCTTAGACCTGCTATATCTTTGGCGGATGTTGCTGCAGCTTCAACTTTTTGGTTGGAAGCTTTAGCGCAACAAGAAACAGATCATAATTCTCATAGCATTATTATTCTTCTTCAACATGCTAATAATTTTATTTGTGATGCCATCTTTGATATCATTAGAGTTGATGTCAGGTATATGTCTCTAGCTATTTTGGCTAGAAGAGCTTTATGGCTTAAAACTTGGAATGCTGATATGTCTTCTAAGTCTACTCTGCTTTCCCTTTCTTTCCAGGGTAATAAATTATTTGGTTCTCAGTTGGATTCTATTATCTCAACTGTTACTGGAGGGAAAGGAACTTTTTTACCACAGGATAAAAAATCTAAAGGTAAATTTAGGTCTAATAATCGTTTTCGTTCCTTTCGTCACAACAAGGAACAAAAGCCTGATCCTTCATCCTCAGGAGCGGTATCAGTTTGGAAACCATCTCCAGTCTGGAATAAATCCAAGCCTTTTAGAAAATCAAAGCCAGCTCCTAAGTCCACATGAAGGTGCGGCCCTCATTCCAGCTCAGCTGGTAGGGGGCAGATTACGTTTTTTCAAAGGAATTTGGATCAATTCCGTTCACAATCTTTAGATTCAGAACATTGTTTCAGAAGGGTACAGAATTGGTTTCAAGATAAGACCTCCTGCAAAGAGATTTTTTCTTTCCGGTGTCCCAGTAAATCCAGCGAAGGCTCAAGCATTTCTGAAATGTGTTTCAGATCTAGAGTTGGCTGGAGTAATTATGCCAGTTCCAGTTCTGGAACAGGGGATGGGGTTTTATTCAAATCTCTTCATTGTACCAAAGAAGGAGAATTCCTTCAGACCAGTTCTGGATCTAAAAATATTGAATCGTTATGTAAGGATACCAACATTCAAAATGGTAACTGTAAGGACTATCCTGACTTTTGTTCAGAAAGGGCATTATATGTCTACAATAGATTTACAGGATGCATATCTGCATATTCCGATTCATCCAGATCACTATCAGTTTCTGAGATTCTCGTTCCTAGACAAGCATTACCAGTTTGTGGCTCTGCCTATGGCCTAGCAACAGCTCCAAGAATTTTTACAAAGGTTCTCGGTGCCCTTCTGTCTGTAATCAGAGAACAGGGTATTGTGGTATTTCCTTATTTGGACGAAATTGGTACTTGCTCAGTCTTCACATTTAGCAGAATCTCATACGAATCGACTTGTGTTGTTTCTGCAAGATCATGGTTGGAGGATCAATTTACTAAAAAGTTTGTTGATTCCTCAGACAAGGGTAACCTTTTTGGGTTTCCAGATAGATTCAGTGTCCATGACTCTATCTTTGACAGACAAGAGACGTCTAAAATTGATATCAGCTTGTCGAAACCTTCAGTCACAATCATTCCCTTCGGTAGCCTTATGCATGGAAATTCTAGGTCTTATGACTGCTGCATCGGACGCGATCCCCTTTGCTCGTTTTCACATGCGACCTCTTCAGCTCTGTATGCTGAACCAATGGTACAGGGATTACACGAAGATATCTCAATTAATATCTTTAAAACCGATTGTACGACACTCTCTAACGTGGTGGACAGATCACCATCGTTTAGTTCAAGGGGCTTCTTTTGTTCTTCCGACCTGGACTGTAATTTCAACAGATGCAAGTCTTACAGGTTGGGGAGCTGTGTGGGGGTCTCTGACGGCACAAGGGGTTTGGGAATCTCAGGAGGTGAGATTACCGATCAATATTTTGGAACTCCGTGCAATTTTCAGAGCTTTTCAGTCTTGGCCTCTTCTAAAGAGAGAATCGTTCATTTGTTTTCAGACAGACAATGTCACATCTGTGGCATACATCAATCATCAAGGAGGGACTCACAGTCCTCTAGCTATGAAAGAAGTATCTCGAATTCTGGTTTGGGCGGAATCCAGCTCCTGTCTAGTTTCTGCGGTTCATATCCCAGGTATAGACAATTGGGAAGCGGATTATCTCAGTCGCCAAACGTTGCATCCGGGCGAATGGTCTCTTCACCCAGAGGTATTTCTTCAGATTGTTCAAATGTGGGGACTTCCAGAAATAGATCTGATGGCCTCTCATCTAAACAAGAAACTTCCCAGGTATCTGTCCAGATCCAGGGATCCTCAAGCGGAAGCAGTGGATGCATTGTCACTTCCTTGGAAGTATCATCCTGCCTATATCTTTCCGCCTCTAGTTCTTCTTCCAAGAGTGATCTCCAAGATTCTGAAGGAATGCTCATTTGTTCTGCTGGTAGCTCCAGCATGGCCTCACAGGTTTTGGTATGCTGATCTTGTCCGGATGGCTTCTTGCCAACCGTGGACTCTTCCGTTAAGACCAGACCTTCTGTCGCAAGGTCCTTTTTTCCATCAGGATCTCAAATCCTTAAATTTAAAGGTATGGAGATTGAACGCTTGATTCTTAGTCAAAGAGGTTTCTCTGACTCTGTGATTAATACTATGTTACAGCCTCGTAAATCTGTATCTAGAGAGATATATTATAGAGTCTGGAAGACTTATATTTCTCCTGTTAAGTGTAGTCAGTCCACGGGTCATCCATTACTTATGGGATATTAACTCCTCCCCAACAGGAAGTGCAAGAGGATCACCCAAGCAGAGCTGCTATATAGCTCCTCCCCTCTACGTCATACCCAGTCATTCTCTTGCACCCAACTAATAGATAGGATGTGTGAGAGGACTGTGGTTATTATACTTAGTTTTTATTTCTTCAATCAAGAGTTTGTTATTTTAAACGGCACCGGAGTGTGTTGTTTTTTCTCAGGCAGCATTTGAAGAAGAATCTACCTGAGTTTTGTGTATGATCTTAGCGGACGTAACTAAGATCCATTTGCTGTTCTCGGCCATTCTGAGGAGTGAGGTAACTTCAGAACAGGGGACAGCGGGCAGGTTCACCTGCAAAGAGGTATGTTGCAGTATATTATTTTCTAAGGAATGGAATTGACTGAGAAAATACTGCTAATACCGATATAATGTAAGTACAGCCTTAAATGCAGTAGTAGCAACTGGTATCAGGCTGATATGTATGTATGTTTACACTTAAGTATTTCTGGGGAATGGCACTTCACTGGGAAAATACTGTATGCATATAACTTTTAGCCTAACTTGCAGTGTGAGCGACTAGCAGCAGGCTTTTTAATGACATTTCATAAATTAGATTTTAAACGTTTGCTGGCATGTTAAATCGTTTAATTATCTGAGGTACTTGGTGAAAAAATGTTTTGGGCATTATTTTCCACATGGCTGTCGTTTGTTTTGAATTAAAACAGTTTACTGAGCTTCCCTCACTGTGGTATTGTGAGTGGGAGGGGCCTATTTTGGCGCTTTTACTACGCATTAGAAATTCAGTCACAGTCTGCCTTCTTCTCCCTGCATGATCCAGGACGTCCCTACAGAGCTCAGGGGTCTTCAAAACTAGTTTTGAGGGAGGTAATCACTCACAGCAGACCTGTGAGACTGTGCTTTGACTGTGATAAAAACGCTTATATTTTCAATTGTTATCCGTTTTTCTGATATTAAGGGTTAATCATCCATTGCTAATGAGTGCAATCCTTTGCTAAATTTATGCATTTACTGTGAAAATTTGGTTTCTATAACTAATCCGGCTCATTGTTATTCAACTGTGACAGTTTTTTTGTGTGCTTCTTAAAGGCACAGTAACGTTTTTTATATTGCTTGCAAATTTATTGAAAAGTATTTTCCAAGCTTGCTAGTCTAATTGCTAGTTTGTTTTAACATGTCTGACATAGAGGAATCTCTTTGTGCAATATGTTCAAAAGCCAATGTGGAGCCCAATAGAAATTTGTGTACTAATTGCATTGATGCTACTTTAAATAAAAGTCAATCTGTACATTTTAAGAAAATTTCACCAGACAACGAGGGGAAAGTTATGCCGACTAACTCTCCTCACGTGTCAGTACCTGCATCTCCCGCTCAGGAGGTGCGTGATATTGTGACGCCAAGTACATCAGGGCGGCCATTACAAATCACTTTACAAGACATGGCTAATGTTATGACTGAAGTTTTATCTAAATTACCAGAACTTAGAGGTAAACGCGACCACTCTGGGGTGAGAACAGAGTACGCTGATAATGTTAGAGCCATGTCTGATACTGCGTCACAAGTGGCAGAACATGAAGACGGAGAGCTTCATTCTGTGGGTGACGGATCTGATCCAAATAGACTGGACTCAGACATATCAAATTTTAAATTTAAGCTTGAAAACCTCTGTGTATTATTAGGGGAGGTATTAGCGGCTCTCAATGATTGTAACACGGTTGCAATCCCAGAGAAATTATGTAGGCTGGACAGATACTATGCGGTACCGGCGTGTACTGACGTCTTTCCTATACCTAAGAGACTTACAGAAATTATTACTAAGGAGTGGGATAGGCCAGGTGTGCCCTTTTCCCCCCCTCCTATATTTAGAAAAATGTTTCCAATAGACGCCACCACACGGGACTTATGGCAGACGGTCCCTAAGGTGGAAGGAGCAATTTCTACTCTGGCTAAGCGTACCACTATCCCGGTGGAGGATAGCTGTGCCTTTTCAGACCCAATGGACAAAAAATTAGAGGGTTACCTTAAGAAAATGTTTACTCAACAAGGTTTTATATTACAACCTCTCGCATGCATTGCGCCTGTCACGGCTGCGGCGGCATTTTGGTTTGAGTCTCTAGAGGAGACCATTAGCTCAGTTCCATTGGATGAAATCATAGACAAGCTTAGAGTCCTTAAGCTAGCTAATTCATTTATTTCTGATGCCGTAGTACATTTAACTAAGCTTACGGCTAAGAATTCCGGATTCGCCATCCAGGCGCGCAGAGCGCTGTGGCTAAAATCCTGGTCAGCCGATGTGACTTCTAAATGTAAATTGCTTAACATACCTTTCAAAGGGCAGACATTATTTGGGCCCGGTTTGAAAGAAATTATCGCTGACATTACTGGAGGTAAGGGACATGCCCTGCCTCAAGACAGAGTCAAACCAAGGGCTAGACAGTCTAATTTTCGTGCCTTTCGTAACTTCAAGGCAGGAGCAGCATCAACTTCCTCCGCTACAAAACAGGAAGGAACTGTTGCTCGTTACAGACAGGGCTGGAAACCTAACCAGACCTGGAACATGGGCAAGCAGGCCAGAAAACCTGCTGCCGCCCCTGAGACAGCATGAAGTGAGGGCCCCCGATCTGGCAACGGATCTAGTAGGGGGCAGACTTTCTCTCTTCGCCCAGGCTTGGGCAAGAGATGTCCAGGATCCCTGGGCGTTAGAGATCATATCCCAGGGATATCTTCTGGACTTCAAAACTTCTCCTCCCAAAGGGAGATTTCATCTTTCAAGGTTGTCAACAAACCAGACAAAGAAAGAGGCGTTTCTACGCTGTGTTCAAATTCTTTTGTTAATGGGAGTGATCCACCCAGTTCCGCGGTCGGAACACGGACAAGGGTTTTACTCAAATCTGTTTGTGGTTAGCAAGAAAGAGGGAACCTTCAGACCAATTTTGGATTTAAAGATCCTAAACAAATTCCTAAGAGTTCCATCGTTCAAAATGGAAACTATTCGGACAATCTTACCCATGATCCAAAAGGGTCAGTACATGACCACAGTGGATCTAAAGGATGCGTACCTTCACATACCGATTCACAGAGATCATTACCGGTACCTAAGGTTTGCCTTCCTAGACAGGCATTATCAGTTTGTAGCTCTTCCCTTCGGGTTAGCTACGGCTCCAAGAATCTTTACAAAGGTCCTGGGCTCTCTTCTGGCGGTACTAAGACGGCGAGGAATAGCGGTAGCTCCGTACCTAGACGACATTCTGATACAAGCGTCAAATTTCCAAACTGCCAAGTCTCATACAGAGTTAGTTCTGGCATTTCTAAGGTCGCATGGGTGGAAGGTGAACGTAGAAAAGAGTTCTCTATTACCTCTCACAAGAGTTCCCTTCTTGGGGACTCTTATAGATTCTGTAGAAATGAAAATTTACCTGACAGAGGACAGGTTAACAAAACTCCTAAATGCTTGCCGTGTCCTTCATTCCATTCAACACCCGTCAGTGGCTCAATGCATGGAGGTAATCGGCTTAATGGTAGCGGCAATGGACATAGTACCTTTTGCACGCCTGCATCTCAGACCGCTGCAATTGTGCATGCTAAGTCAGTGGAATGGGGATTACTCAGATTTGTCCCCTATGCTGAATCTGGATCAAGAGACCAGAGATTCTCTTCTATGGTGGCTTTCTCGGCCACATCTGTCCAGGGGGATGCCCTTCAGCAGGCCAGACTGGACAATTGTAACAACAGACGCCAGCCTACTAGGTTGGGGCGCTGTCTGGAATTCCCTGAAGGCTCAGGGATCATGGACTCAGGAGGAGAGTCTCCTTCCAATAAACATTCTGGAATTGAGAGCAGTTCTCAATGCCCTTCTGGCTTGGCCTCAGTTAGCAACTCTGAGGTTCATCAGGTTTCAGTCGGACAACATCACGACTGTGGCTTACATCAACCATCAGGGAGGGACAAGGAGTTCCCTAGCGATGATGGAAGTATCAAAGATAATTCGCTGGGCAGAGTCTCACTCTTGCCACCTGTCAGCGATCCACATCCCAGGCGTGGAAAACTGGGAGGCGGATTTCCTAAGTCGCCAGACTTTTCATCCGGGGGAGTGGGAACTTCATCCGGAGGTCTTTGCCCAAATACTTCGACGTTGGGGCAAACCAGATATGGATCTCATGGCGTCTCGCCAGAACGCCAAGCTTCCTTGTTACGGGTCCAGGTCCAGGGACCCGGGAGCGGTCCTGATAGATGCTTTGACAGCACCTTGGACCTTCAAGATGGCTTATGTGTTTCCACCCTTCCCGATGCTTCCTCGTTTGATTGCCAGGATCAAACAGGAGAGAGCATCGGTGATTCTAATAGCGCCTGCGTGGCCACGCAGGACCTGGTATGCAGATCTAGTGGACATGTCATCCTGTCCACCTTGGTCTCTGCCTCTGAGACAGGACCTTCTGATTCAGGGTCCTTTCAAACATCAAAATCTAATGTCTCTGAGGCTGACTGCATGGAGATTGAACGCTTGATTTTATCAAAGCGTGGATTTTCGGAGTCAGTAATTGACACCTTAATACAGGCTAGGAAACCTGTTACCAGGAAAATTTACCATAAAATATGGCGTAAATATTTACACTGGTGCGAATCCAAGAGTTACTCATGGAGTAAGGTTAGGATTCCTAGGATATTGTCTTTTCTACAAGAAGGTTTAGAAAAGGGTTTATCTGCAAGTTCTTTGAAGGGACAGATCTCAGCTCTGTCCATCCTTTTACACAAACGTCTGTCAGAAGTTCCAGACGTTCAGGCTTTTTGTCAGGCTTTGGCCAGGATTAAGCCTGTGTTTAAGTCTGTTGCTCCACCGTGGAGCTTAAAATTAGTTCTTAACGTTTTACAGGGTGTTCCGTTTGAACCCCTTCATTCCATTGATATCAAGCTGTTATCTTGGAAAGTTCTGTTTCTAATGGCTATTTCCTCGGCTCGTAGAGTCTCTGAGTTATCTGCTTTACATTGTGATTCTCCTTATCTGATTTTTCATTCAGACAAGGTAGTTCTGCGTACTAAACCTGGGTTCTTACCTAAGGTAGTCACTAACAAGAATATCAATCAAGAGATTGTTGTTCCATCATTGTGCCCTAACCCTTCTTCAAAGAAGGAACGACTTCTACACAATCTAGACGTAGTCCGTGCCTTGAAATTTTATTTACAGGCAACTAAAGATTTTCGCCAAACATCTTCCCTGTTTGTAGTTTATTCTGGTCAGAGGAGAGGTCAAAAAGCATCTGCTACCTCTCTCTCTTTTTGGCTTCGTAGCATTATACGTTTAGCCTATGAGACTGCTGGACAGCAGCCTCCTGAAAGACTTACAGCTCATTCTACGAGAGCTGTGGCTTCCACGTGGGCCTTTAAGAATGAGGCCTCTGTTGAACAGATTTGCAAGGCTGCAACTTGGTCTTCTCTTCATACTTTTTCCAAATTTTACAAATTTGACACTTTTGCTTCTTCTGAGGCTGTTTTTGGGAGAAAGGTTCTTCAGGCAGTGGTTCCTTCTGTGTAAAGATCCTGCCTTTCCCTCCCGTCATCCGTGTACTTCTAGCTTTGGTATTGGTATCCCATAAGTAATGGATGACCCGTGGACTGACTACACTTAACAGGAGAAAACATAATTTATGCTTACCTGATAAATTCCTTTCTCCTGTAGTGTAGTCAGTCCACGGCCCGCCCTGATTTTTATGGCAGGTCTTAAATTTAAATTAAATCCAGTCACCACTGCACCCTATAGTTTCTCCTTTCTCGTTTGGTTTCGGTCGAATGACTGGGTATGACGTAGAGGGGAGGAGCTATATAGCAGCTCTGCTTGGGTGATCCTCTTGCACTTCCTGTTGGGGAGGAGTTAATATCCCATAAGTAATGGATGACCCGTGGACTGACTACACTACAGGAGAAAGGAATTTATCAGGTAAGCATAAATTATGTTTTCTTGGTGTCTTTCTCATCATTTTTCCTGGCATTCTTTTAGAATTCCGAGAATTTTACAGTTTCTTCAGGATGGTTTAGATAAAGGTTTGTCTGCAAGTTCCTTGAAAGGACAAATCTCTGCTCTTTCTGTTCTTTTTCACAGAAAGATTGCTATTCTTCCTGATATTCATTGTTTTGTACAAGCTTTGGTTCGTATAAAACCTGTTATTAAGTCAATTTCTCCTCCTTGGAGTTTGAATTTGGTTCTGGGGGCTCTTCAAGCTCCTCCGTTTGAACCTATGCATTCATTGGACATTAAATTACTTTCTTGGAAAGTTTTGTTCCTTTTGGCCATCTCTTCTGCCAGAAGAGTTTCTGAATTATCGGCTCTTTCTTGTGAATCTCCTTTTCTGATTTTTCACCAGGATAAGGCGGTGTTGCGAACTTCTTTTGAATTTTTACCTAAGGTTGTGAATTCCAACCACATTAGTAGAGAAATTGTGGTTCCTTCATTATGTCCTAATCCTAAGAATTCTAAGGAGAAATCTTTGCATTCTTTGGATGTAGTTAGAGCTTTGAAATATTATGTTGAAGCTACTAAGACTATCCGAAAGACTTCTAGTCTATTTGTTATCTTTTCCGGTTCTAGGAAAGGTCAGAAGGCCTCTGCCATTTCTTTGGCATCTTGGTTGAAATCTTTAATTCATCATGCTTATGTCGAGTCGGGTAAAACTCTGCCTCAAAGGATTACAGCTCATTCTACTAGGTCAGTTTCTACTTCCTGGGCATTTAGGAATGAAGCTTCGGTTGATCAGATTTGCAAAGCAGCAACTTGGTCTTCTTTGCATACTTTTACTAAATTCTACCATTTTGATGTGTTTTCTTCTTCTGAAGCCGTTTTTGGTAGAAAAGTTCTTCAGGCAGCTGTTTCAGTTTGAATCTTCTGCTTTTATTTTCAGTTTTTTTCATTATAAAATGTATCTTATTCTTTATAGTAGTGTCTATTACATGCAGTTATATGAAAATGAGTGTATACTGTCCCTTTAAGACACTCTCAGCTATGGTTGGGCACTTTATGTATTTATATAAAGTTCTAAATATATGTATTGTACTTATATTTGCCATGATTCAGGTTTTCAGTATATTTCCTTTTTGCAGACTGTCAGTTTCATATCTGGGAAATGCTTTTTTATGAAAATGTATTTCTTACCTGGGGTATAGTCTCTTTTTCAAATTGACTATCTTTTAAATTCGCGGGCAGAATTAGGCTCGTGAGGGCGCAAAATGCTAAAGTTTATTGTGTCATTCTTGGCGCAAGATTTTTTTGGCACAAAGTTACATTTGTTGACGCAAATTCGTAATTTCCGGCGTCTTAGTTGACGCCGAGTCCTTCACAAGGTTGCGTCATCTGTGAGTGTGTGTCATTTCCGGACGTTTTTGGCACCAAAAAATATTTTTCTGTTTGTTGTGCGTCATACTTGGCGCCAAATATTTTCATTATTTAAGACCCCATTCCTTTTTGCCTATTCCTTTTTGCCTCTTGCCTTTTTCTATGTCAGAGGGCTATGCTGTTTGCATTTTTTCCCATTCCTGAAACTGCCATATAAGGGAATTGATCATTTGCTTTATTTGTTGTTTTTTTCTCTTACATTTGCAAGATGTCTCAATCTGATCCTGTCTCAGAATTCACTGTTGGATCCCAGCTGCACGATAACAGTTCTACCAAAGCTAAGTGCATTTGTTGTAAACTTGTGGAGATTATACCTCCTGCTGTGGTTTGTAATAGTTGTCATGATAACCTTTTACATGCAGAAAATGTATCCATTAGTAGTAGTTCATTACCTGTTGCTGTTCCCTCAACATCTAATACACAAGATATACCTGTAAATTTAAACAAATTTATTTCTGATTCTATTCAGAAGGCTTTGTCTGCCATTCCGCCTTCTAATAAACGTAAAAGGTCTTTTAAAACTTCTCATAGAGTTGATGAAATTTCAAATGACCGGCAACATACTGATTTATCCTTCTCTGATGAGGATCTATCTGATTCAGAAGATCCTACCTCAGATATTCACACTGACAAATCCTCTTATTTATTTAAAATGGAGTATATTCGTTCTTTATTAAGATGTGTTGATTACATTACATTCTGTGGTTATTCCAGAAGTTTTTTCAGTTCCTGATGCTATTTCTGATATGATTTCTAAAGAATGGAATAGGCCTTGTACTTCTTTTATTCCTTCTTTAAGGTTTAAAACATGGTATCCTTTGCCAGCAGTTAGATTGGAGTTTTGGGAAAAGATCTCCAAAGTTGATGGGGCCATCTCTACTCTTGCTAACGTACTACTATTCCTACGTAAGATAGTACTTCTTTTAAAGACCGGCAACATACTGATTTATCCTTCTCTGATGAGGATCTATCTGATTCAGAAGATCCTACCTCAGATATTGACACTGACAAATCCTCTTATTTATTTAAAATGGAATATATTTGTTCTTTATTAAAAGAAGTGTTGATTACATTAGATATGGAGGAAACCAGTCCTCTTGATATTAAAACTAGTAAATGTTTAAATTCTGTTTATAAACCTCCTGTGGTTATTCCAGAAGTTTTTCCAGTTCCTGATGCTATTTCTGATATGATTTCTAAAGAATGGAATAGGCCTTGTACTTCTTTTATTCCTTCTTCAAGGTTTAAAACATGGTATCCTTTGCCAGCAGTTAGATTGGAGTTTTGAATCTTATCTAAGGAAAGCTTATTTATATTCAGGTCATCTTTCTCTTGTTAAGTGTATCCAGTCCACGGATCATCCATTACTTGTGGGATATTCTCCTTCCCAACAGGAAGTTGCAAGAGGATCACCCACAGCAGAGCTGCTATATAGCTCCTCCCCTCACTGCCATATCCAGTCATTCTCTTGCAACTCTCAACTAAGATGGAGGTCGTAAGAGGACTGTGGTGTTTTATACTTAGTTTATTTCTTCAATCAAAAGTTTGTTATTTTTAAATAGTACCGGAGTGTACTGTTTATCTCAGGCAGTATTTAGAAGAAGAATCTGCCTGCGTTTTCTATGATCTTAGCAGAAGTAACTAAGATCCTTTGCTGTTCTCACATATTCTGAGGAGTGAGGTAACTTCAGAGGGGGAATAGTGTGCAGGTTTTCCTGTAATAAGGTATGTGCAGTTAAAATATTTTTCTAGGGATGGAATTTGCTAGAAAATGTTGCTGATACCGAAGTAATGTAAGTAAAGCCTTAAATGCAGTGATAGCGACTGGTATCAGGCTTATTAATAGAGATACATACTCTTATAAAAGTGTATTTTAAAACGTTTGCTGGCATGTTTAATCATTTTTTACATATGTTTGGTGATAAAACTTATTGGGGCCTAGTTTTTTCCACATGGCTGGCTTGAATTTTGCCTAGAAACAGTTCCCTGAGGCTTCCCACTGTTGTAATATGAGTGGGAGGGGCCTATTTTAGCATTTTTTTGCACAGCAAAAATTACAGACACAGACATCCAGCTTCTTCCTGCATGATCCAGGACTTCTCTGAAGGGCTCAAAAGACTTCAAAAGTCATATTGATGGAGGTAAAAAGCCACAGTAGAGCTGTGGCAGTTGTTGTGACTGTTTAAAAAACGTTTTTGTCATTTGTTATTCCGTTTTTGGTATTAAGGGGTTAATCATCCATTTGCAAGTGGGTGCAATGCTCTGCTAACTTATTACATACACTGTAAAAATTTTGTTAGTGTAACTGCATTTTTTCACTGTTATTTCAAAATTTGGGAAAATTTGTGTTTCTTAAAGGCGCAGTAACGTTTTTTATATTGCTTGTAAACTTGTTTTAAAGTGTTTTCCAAGCTTGCTAGTCTCATTGCTAGTCTGTTTAAACATGTCTGACACAGAGGAACCTACTTGTTCATTATGTTTGAAAGCCATGGTGGAGCCCCATAGGAGAATGTGTACTAAATGTATTGATTTCACCTTAAACAGTAAAGATCAGTCTTTATCTATAAAAGAATTATCACCAGAGGGTTCTGTCGAGGGGGAAGTTATGCCGACTAACTCTCCCCACGTGTCAGACCCTTCACCTCCCGCTCAGGGGACGCACGCTAATATGGCGCCAATTACATCAGGGACGCCCATAGCGATTACCTTGCAGGACATGGCTGCAATCATGAATAATACCCTGTCAGAGGTATTATCTAGATTGCACCTGTCACTGCTGCGGCGGCATTCTGGTTTGAGGCCCTGGAAGAGGCCATCCAGACAGCTCCATTGAATGAAATTATTGACAAGCTTAGAACGCTTAAACTAGCTAACTCATTTGTTTCTGATGCCATTGTTCATTTGACTAAACTAACGGCTAAGAATTCCGGATTCGCCATCCAGGCGCGTTGGGCGCTATGGCTTAAATCCTGGTCAGCTGACGTGACTTCAAAGTCTAAATTACTCAACATTCCTTTCAAGGGGCAGACCTTATTCGGGCCTGGCTTGAAGGAAATTATTGCTGACATTACTGGAGGCAAGGGTCATACCCTTCCTCAGGACAGGGCCAAATCAAAGGCCAAACAGTCTAATTTTCGTGACTTTTGAAATTTCAAGGCAGGAGCAGCATCAACTTCCTCCGCTTCAAAACAAGAGGGAACTGTTGCTCATTCCAGACAGGCCTGGAAACCTAACCAGTCCTGGAACAAGGGAAAGCAGGCCAGAAAGCCTGCTGCTGCCCCCAAGACAGCATGAAGGAACGGCCCCCTATCCGGAAGCGGATCTAGTGGGGGGCAGACTTTCTCTCTTTGCCCAGGCGTGGGCAAGAGATGTTCAGGATCCCTGGGCATTGGAGATCATATCTCATTGATATCTTCTGGACTTCAAAGCTTCTCCTCCACAAGAGAGATTTCATCTTTCAAGGTTATCAGCAAACCAGATAAAGAAAGAGGCATTCCTAAGCTGTGTGCAATACCTCCTAGTAATGGGAGTGATCCATCCAGTTCTGCGGACGGAACAAGGACAGGGATTTTATTCAAATCTGTTTGTGGTTCTCAAGAAAGAGGGAACCTTCAGACCAATCTTGGATCTAAAGATCTTAAACAAATTCCTCAGAGTTCCATCATTCAAAATGGAAACTATTCAGACCATCCTACCCATGATCCAAGAGGGTCAGTACATGACCACAGTGGACTTAAAGGATGCCTACCTTCACATACCGATTCACAAAGATCATCATCGGTTCCTAAGGTTTGCCTTTCTAGACAGGCATTACCAATTTGTAGCTCTTCCCTTCGGGTTGGCCACTGCCCCGAGAATTTTTATAAAGGTTCTGGGCTCACTTCTGGTGGTTCTAAGACCGCGAGGCATAGCAGTGGCTCCGTATCTAGACGACATCCTGATACAGGCGTCAAGCTTTCAAATTGCCAAGTCTCATACAGAGATAGTTCTGGCATTTCTGAGGTCGCATGGGTGGAAAGTGAACGTGGAAAAGAGTTCTCTATCACCACTCACAAGAGTCTCCTTCCTAGGGACTCTTATAGATTCTGTAGAGATGAAAATTTACTTGACGGAGTCCAGGTTATCAAAACTTCTAAATGCTTGCCGTGTCCTTCATTCCATTCCACGCCCGTCAGTGGCTCAGTGCATGGAAGTAATCAGCTTAATGGTAGCGGCAATGGACATAGTGCCATTTGCGCGCCTGCATCTCAGACCGCTGCAATTATGCATGCTAAGTCAGTGGAATGGGGATTACTCAGATTTGTCCCCTCTACTAAATCTGGATCAAGAGACCAGAGATTCTCTTCTCTGGTGGCTTTCTCAGGTCCATCTGTTCAAGGGTATGACCTTTCGCAGGCCAGATTGGACGATTGTAACAACAGATGCCAGCCTTCTAGGTTGGGGCGCAGTCTGGAACTCCCTGAAGGCTCAGGTATCATGGACTCAGGAGGAGAAACTCTTCCCAATAAATATTCTGGAGTTAAGAGCAATATTCAATGCTCTTCTAGCTTGGCCTCAGTTAGCAACACTGAGGTTCATCAGATTTCAGTCGGACAACATCACGACTGTGGCTTACATCAACCATCAAGGGGGAACCAGGAGTTCCCTAGCGATGTTAGAAGTCTCAAAGATAATTCGCTGGGCAGAGAGAAATGGGAGGCGGATTTTCTAAGTCGTCAGACTTTTCATCCGGGGGAGTGGGAACTCCATTCGGAGGTGTTTGCTCAACTGGTCCATCGTTGGGGCAAACCAGAACTGGATCTCATGGCGTCTCGCCAGAATGCCAAGCTTCCTTGTTACGGATCCAGGACCAGGGACCCGGGAGCAACGCTGATAGATGCTCTAGCAGCTCCTTGGTTCTTCAACCTGGCCTATGTGTTTCCACCGTTTCCTCTGCTCCCTCGACTGATTGCCAAAATCAAACAGGAGAGAGCATTAGTGATTCTGATAGCGCCTGCGTGGCCACGCAGGACCTGGTATGCAGACCTAGTGGACATGTCATCTCTTCCACCATGGACTCTGCCTTTGAGGCAGGACCTTCTAATACAAGGTCCTTTCAATCATCCAAATCTAATTTCTCTGAGACTGACTGCATGGAGATTGAACGCTTGATTCTATCAAGGCGTGGCTTCTCCGAGTCAGTCATTGAAGCCTGTCGCCTCGGAAGCCTGTCACCAGGAAAATCTACCATAAGATATGGCGTAAATATCTTTATTGGTGTGAATCCAAGAGTTACTCATGGGGTAAGGTTAGGATTCCTAGGATATTGTCCTTACTCCAAGAGGGTTTGGACAAAAGCTTATCAGCTAGTTCTTTAAAAGGACAGATCTCTGCTCTGTCAATTCTTTTGCACAAGCGTCTGGCAGAAGTTCCAGACGTCCAGGCATTTTGTCAGGCTTTGGTTAGGATTAAGCCTGTGTTTAAAACTGTTGCTCCCCGTGTAGCTTAAACTTGGTTCTTAAAGTTCTTCAGGGAGTTCCGTTTGAACCCCTTCATTCCATTGATATTAAACTTTTATCTTGGAAAGTTCTGTTTTTGATGGCTATTTCCTCGGCTCGAAGAGTCTCTGAGTTATCTGCCTTACATTGTGATTCGCATAAATAAAAAGAGAGAAGCTCTCAACCTGGGAATGAACAATAGCATAATAGCTTGTTCTATGGCTAGTTACCACCCTAGAAGCAGCCTCTTTTTGCTCAATATGTGCCTTTCACAGATAAGAACTTTCCTGTAGTATATCAGTCTGATCCTGACTTCACAGTACAGTCCAGCCCCGAAATACCAGGCAATCCCTCTCTGAACAAGAGAAACAGCAAAACCCCAGACGTACGTTTCGGCCTATTGTGGGCCTCGTCAGTGAGGTGCAGCCATATCCCTCTAGGCACACTGAGCAACGGGTCCACATCTGGATTCCCGCATCACACTTAGGGAGACTTCCCTAAGTGTCATAATTTGCATAAATAAAAAGAGAGAAGCTCTCAACCTGGGAACGAACAATAGCATAATAGCTTGTTCTATGGCTAGTTAACACCCTAGAAGCAGCCTCTTTTTGCTCAATATGTGCCTTTCACAGATAAGAACTTTCCTGTAGTATATCAGTCTGATCCTGACTTCACAGTACAGTCCAGCCCCGAAATACCAGGCAATCCCTCTCTGAACAAGAGAAACAGCAAAACCCCAGACGTACGTTTCGGCCTATTGTGGGCCTCGTCAGTGAGGTGCAGCCATATCCCTCTAGGCACACTGAGCAACGGGTCCACGTCTGGATTCCCGCATCACACTTAGGGAGACTTCCCTAAGTGTCATAATTTGCATAAATAAAAAGAGAGAAGCTCTCAACCTGGGAACGAACAATAGCATAATAGCTTGTTCTATGGCTAGTTACCACCCTAGAAGCAGCCTCTTTTTGCTCAATATGTGCCTTTCACAGATAAGAACTTTCCTGTAGTATATCAGTCTGATCCTGACTTCACAGTACAGTCCAGCCCCGAAATACCAGGCAATCCCTCTCTGAACAAGAGAAACAGCAAAACCCCAGACGTACGTTTCGGCCTATTGTGGGCCTCGTCAGTGAGGTGCAGCCATATCCCTCTAGGCACACTGAGCAACGGGTCCACGTCTGGATTCCCGCATCACACTTAGGGAGACTTCCCTAAGTGTCATAATTTGCATAAATAAAAAGAGAGAAGCTCTCAACCTGGGAACGAACAATAGCATAATAGCTTGTTCTATGGCTAGTTACCACCCTAGAAGCAGCCTCTTTTTGCTCAATATGTGCCTTTCACAGATAAGAACTTTCCTGTAGTATATCAGTCTGATCCTGACTTCACAGTACAGTCCAGCCCCGAAATACCAGGCAATCCCTCTCTGAACAAGAGAAACAGCAAAACCCCAGACGTACGTTTCGGCCTATTGTGGGCCTCGTCAGTGAGGTGACAAGGTAGTTCTGCGTACCAAACCTGGGTTTTTACCTAAGGTGGTTTCTAACAGGAATATCAATCAAGAGATTGTTGTTCCATCATTGTGTCCTAATCCTTCTTCAAAGAAGGAACGTCTTTTGCATAATCTGGATGTAGTCTGTGCCTTGAAGTTTTACTTTCAAATTTTCTTCAAACATCTGCCCTGTTTGTCGTTTACGCTAGACAGAGGAGAGGTCAAAAAGCTTTGGCAACCTCTCTCTCCTTTTGGCTTCGGAGCATAATACGCTTAGCCTATGAGACTGCTGGACAGCATCCCCCTGAAAGGATTACAGCTCACTCTACTAGAGCTGTGGCTTCCACCTGGGCCTTTAAAAATGAGGCCTCTGTTCAACAGATTTGCAAGGCTGCGACTTGGTCTTTGCTTCACACCTTTTCAAAATTTTACAAATTTGACACTTTTGCTTCTTCGGAGGCTGTTTTTGGGAGAAAGGTTCTACAGGCAGTGGTGCCTTCCGTTTAAGTTCCTGCCTTGTCCCTCCCATCATCCGTGTACTTTAGCTTTGGTATTGGTATCCCACAAGTAATGGATGATCCGTGGACTGGATTCACTTAACAAGAGAAAACATAATTTATGCTTACCTGATAAATTTATTTCTCTTGTAGTGTATCCAGTCCACGGCCCGCCCTGTCCTTTTAAGGCAGGTCTAAATTTTAATTAAACTACAGTCACCACTGCACCCTATGGTTTCTCCTTTCTCGTCTTGTTTCGGTCGAATGACTGGATATGGCAGTGAGGGGAGGAGCTATATAGCAGCTCTGCTGTGGGTGATCCTCTTGCAACTTCCTGTTGGGAAGGAGAATATCCCACAAGTAATGGATGATCCGTGGACTGGATACACTACAAGAGAAATACATTTATCAGGTAAGCATAAATTATGTTTTTTAGACCTGCAATTTCTTTGGCTGATGTTGCAGCTGTTTCAACTTTTTGGTTGGAAACTTTAGCGCAACAAGTATCGGATCATGATTTGTCTAGCATTGTTAAGTTGATTCAACATGCTAAGAATTTCATTTGTGATGCCATTTTTTATATCATCAAAATTGATGTTAGATATATGTCTTTAGCTATTTTAGCTAGAAGAGCTTTGTGGCTCAAATCTTGGAATGCTGATATGACTTCTACGTCCAGATTGCTTTCTCTTTCTTTCCAAGGTAATAAATTATTTGGTTTTCAGTTGGATTCAATAATTTCAACTGTCACTGGGGGGAAGGGAGTTTTTTTGCCTCAGGATAAAAAAAACCTAAAGGTAAATCTAAAGCTTCTAACGTTTTTGTTCCTTTCGATATAATAAGAAACAAAAATCTAATCCTTCCCCAAAGGAATCTGTTTCCAATTGGAAGCCTTACTCAAATTGGAATAAATCCAAGCCATTTAAGAGATCAAAGCCAGCCCCCAAGTCCGCATGAAGGTGTGGCCCTCATTCCAGTTCAGGTAGTAGGGGGCAGATTAAGATTTTTCAAAGATGTTTGGATCAGTTCGGTCCAAAATGATTGGATTCAGAGTATTGTCTCTCAGGGGTACAGAATAGGATTCAGAGTAAGACCACCTGTGAGAAGATGTTTTCTCTCACGCATTCCAGCAAACCCAGTAAAAGCTCAGGCTTTCCTGAAGTGTGGTTCAGACCTGGAGTTATCAGGGGTAATCATGCCAGTTGCGTTTCAGGAACAGGGTCTGGGGTTTTATTCAATTCTATTCATTGTCCCAAAGAGAGAAAATTAATTCAGACCATTTTTGGATCTAAAGATTTTGAATCGATGTGTAAGAGTACCAACTTTCAAGATGGTGACTATAAGGACTATTCTGCTTTTTGTTCAGCAAGGGCATTATATGTCCACAATAGACTTACAGGATGCATATCTTCATATTCCGATTTATCTGGATCACTATCAGTTCCTGAGATTCTCTTTTCTAGACAAGCATTATCAATTTGTTGCTCTTCCTTTTGGCCTAGCGACAGCTCCAATAATCTTTTCAAAGATTCTCTGTGCCCTACTCTCTGTAGTCAGAGAGCAGGGTATTGCGGTGTTTCCTTATTTGGACGATATCTTGGTACTCGCTCAGTTTTTACGTTCTGCAGAATCTCACATGAATCAACTAGTGTTGTTTCTTCAAAGACATGGTTGGAGGCTCAATTTACCAAAAAGTTCTTTGAGGGGGCGTGGCCAAGCAGTTAACATGGAAGGACGCATTATCTGCAGCTCGCCAGAAAATTTACCTAATCTGCCGAATTTTGCTTTCTAAGGACAGAATCTACAGCAGGGATTCCTGTTAATGAAAGTATGAGCTCAGGGCGAGCTGCAGGAACCTATTCTCAGCTATATTAAAAGTCTCTATCTTAACACACGAAGGGCTGAGGCCTACCCGCATGAACTTGGCATTTCCCCCCCCTGGCCACCTGGGTTAAGAGGCCGTATACAGAGTCTTAAGGGAAGCTCCTACCACACCATCAGATAACACTCTGCCGTAGACCGTTTCCTTCCCCTGCCTAACAGCTATGGACCGTGCCCAGAATTTGATGTGGAGGACTCTAGTAAAACTTTTGAGGGATCACTATGGCTGACTAGAGCAGCGTATGGATTCATTCATGGAGAGCCGCAAGTACCCAGAGGCAACGCAATCAACCTCCCCGCTTACAACGACCTGCCTAACATAACAGTTGCAGTGGAGCGGCAGATTGATCTAACCGAGATACGCAGTAGGAGTGCACATACGGAGGTGATCTTTCTCGTGTGTGAGGTAACTGGAGCCGTAGCTGTAAAAAGGTCCGCTCAGCAACTATCATGGGACCATGATGAGACTTGTTCAGGGGAAGTCTCAGACACCTGTAAGTAAGAGAAGATCTCAGGGAACATCTACCTATGTGTCTGTATGGCAGCTGGATTTGCTGCCCTGGTCCACCCTCACTGAACTACTTGCAGTGCAAAATTGTACAACGGCCCTACTCACAAACGTTGGCTTGAACGTCTCATGTGTTGCAGCCATAGAGCAAACCGGAGTGGGTTAGCTCTGAGAGTTCCGTGAGGGGCTATGCGCTGAACTTTAATGTGGACTTGATTTCACTGATTTTTTGCGCAGCAGCTTAGTTATCTGTGTTCCCTTTTTTTTATTTTATTAGCTACACTTCTGCATAGCTGGGCATAACATTGGGTCCCTTATCTCTCATCCAGGTTAATGACGACTTTGCTGTCTGATGTTGTATTTTATATGTACTGGCTCTGAAGACATGCTTATAACTCAAATTATTGACACTCTAACCAATTACTACAGTCTCCTTACTATCATATGCTAGAAACCTCCTTGTGTGGGGGGTTGGATCATGGATTATTCAATCGATTCATGTAAAACAGCTTATCCCTGTATTTTATAGTGCATATCCTAGTAGAATGTAAGTTCTCATATTTGCATACTAGCCTGTTTGAATGTTTTGGGGATATGTAACTGTACATAGTGACAAGAGGGCTTGCCAAAGCTCTAGAGTCCTATTGAGATGTATTCATAGTGGTAAGGAGAGTAGCATGAGTTTCCTGAAGACTGTAGTAGACAGCTTTTATAGTTGAACTTCTGAAGATAGAGGTGTAGGTCCTGGGTAAACCCTTATTGCAATGTTATTCTTATCATTAAAAGCCCTGGAGCGACTATAGCAGTCTAATAGATCTCCCGGGATTATAAACACCTAGCAATAGTATCTGTACTAAACCTTGTCTCACATGGGAACATAGAGGCACAGTTACCCCTTTATATAATATCTTCTGCTTCTTTACCCCTTACTATCCTCTGTTTATTTGGCAGAGTTAAGTAGTCTCTGCCCTGCTCGGAGAACCTTAGTTTGCTCTCTGAGCCCCACCACAGTGTATGTTGAATTTATATATCTTTATGTCCTCCCCCTACCTTTACTTAAAACCCCCAGCTTAGTTGGCTTCATTAAGGCCCAAAAGTGGCCTCTACTGTTTTGTTTGAAGACTGGGACAAAAATGAGGGAAGTTTTAAGTTTGCTCCCCTAGCATTGTACCCTGCAATCTGTAACTATCTACTGAACCTGTTATATGTGAACTTTATGTAATGTAATGTGAGCAAAATATGTGTTTGTTTTTCTCCCTCAATAAAAATAAAAATTATTTTAAAAAAAAGTTCTTTGATTCCTCAGACAAAGGTAACCTTTTTAGGTTTTCCAGATAGATGACTTTGTCTCTAACAGACAAGAGACGTTTGAAATTGGTTGCAGCCTGTCGGAACCTTCAGTCTCAGTCATTCCCTTCAGTAGCTATGTGCATGGAAGTTTTAGGTCTCATGACTGCAGCATCAGACACGATCCCCTTTGCTTATTTTCATATGAGACCTCTCCAGCTTTGTATGCTGAATCAATGGTGCAGGGATTATACAAGGATATCACAAATAATATCCTTAAATCCCAATGTTCGACTTTCTCTGACTTGGTGGTTAGATCACCATCGTATAATTCTAGGGGCCTCTTGTTCGTCCAACCTGGACTGTGATTACAACAGATGCGAGTCTTTCAGGTTGGGGAGCTGTTTGGGGATCTCTGACAGCACAAGGGGTTTGGAAATCTCAAGAGGCGAGATTACCAATCAATATTTTGGAACTCCGTGCAATTCTCAGGGCTCTTCAGTTTTGGCCTCTGTTGAAGAGAGAACCATTCATTTGTTTTCAGAAAGACAATATCACAACTGTGGCATATGTCAGTCATCAGGGTGGGACTCGCAGTCCCCAAGCTATGAAAGAAGTATCTCGGATACTTGCTTGGGCGGAATCCAGCTCCTGTCTAATTTCTGCGGTTCATATCTTTCAGGGTTACATTCCTCCTCTGTCCCTTTAAGGATCACCTTTTCATCTTACTCAGCTCTATTTAAACTCCTCCCTTTCCTATCATCATTGCTAGGTTAATGTTCCGTTAATAGCAAGTGTGTACTGACTTGCACAGAACTCACCTCACTTCACAGCTAAACTGTGAACTCACTTTGTGCAGTTGATTCCTCTCCTCTGCTCCTTGTAAGGAACTTCTGCAGCCGGACACGCTAGCTGTCACAAGCAGCTCCTCTACGCCGCAGCACCTATCTTGTCTCACTGAGAACTCTGCTGCTGCCGCTGACGTCATCAGCTGTTGCCGAACACAGCTACCGCTCCTCTCCACTCTCAAAGGATCAGGTTGTATACAGCTGAACTTAACAGTTTTAACCTGATTTACCTAAACCGCATGATAAGTTACTTGTACTTGCAAATCCTATGTTGACTGTTGCTACTAATAAGCTAAACCGTTCTCCACGCTACAGTATATATAACATTGGGGTATATCTGGAATAACTTTCATAAACAAACCACTCTCCACGCTTCAACATAATCTTTAATATAAATTTATCATATTACTTGTGCCCTCTAACTGTTTTCACATATTATTTCATATATATTTATGTGTGGTCAGTATTGTGGGCAATATTAATACACAAGGTTATTCACTTAGGCCATCCAGTGTCTAACTTTGTGTCACACCCTGCATCCATATAATCTCTTACTGCTGTTTCTAAATTAGAGGTATAAAAATAAACAAGTGGTATCTGACATAAATAGATATCTGACATATTAA
>NC_069499.1:1010346188-1010381188 GCF_027579735.1 Bombina bombina | reverse complement strand
CCAGATCCCTCCCAAACATCTCTCTGCCCCCCCCCCCCATGTTCCTGACCACCATCTTAGGTACTGGCAGACAGTCTGCCAGTATGAAGTTTTAGTTGTTTTTTGTTATTTTATTTATTTTCTGCACAGTAGTGCAGGGTCCATAGTCTTAAAATCGCATGAAGTAATAGATTGCTGGGGAACATGGCTATAATATATAACTGCTATACCATTCTAGATATCCAGTGATCTTGTCAATTGAAGATCATTGCAGCATTGCCCAGCAGAGGAACATGGCACATCATTTCAAGAAGGTGTTTGGTGACATGCTACTAACTAAGCCTGTAGATGTAAATGCAGATGGGCTCCCCTCACCCAACCTGCTCAAACGCAAAATACTTATCAAGGTGAGAATGGCAAAGCCTCTTGTTTTCTTTCAGTTTTATAGTACAGTGTCCCTTTAGGGTGATTAAACAGTCCCCATATAGTAAAAACACATATGTTCAATCAAAGTAAACATAAAACAATGGCAAACAACTTTTTTTTGCAAAATTTGCTCTTTTGCTTCATTCTCTTAGCTCCCAGTAGTGCATTTCTGCTCCTTTAACACAGGATACTAACTGAACATATTTTTTAACCTATAACAAGAGGCATATATGTGCAGCCACCAATCAGCAGTTAGCTCCCAGCTCCTGAGCCTATTTAGGTATGATTTGCAACAAAAGATACCAAAAGAACAAAGCAAATTAGATAATAGAAGTAAATCGGAGGGTATGTTCTGTCTGAATCATGAAGGAAACATTGTGGTTTCATGTCCCTTTAATACTAAACCAACTCTGGATGTTTAATGACCTCAAGATAAACCTTCCTGTAGAGACCACAGCCTTCTTGTAGGTAATGGACACTACACAAATAATTTTATTTTTTAAATAAATAAAAAGTAAAATAGATTTAACTAGAAGAATAATACGTATTGCAATGATTTATATTATGTATAAGCCACTGATTACTGCTTTTGTATTACAACAATGAAGCAGATTGTTCAACATCCCTTTAAGTTATCTGCTCAGCAGTTTAATTTTTAGCGATTTGGTAAGAAGAGAACTTGTGATATGATATTTACACTTTGTTGTATTTAGAATCTATAAAAGCCTGCTTTTTTAAGCACTAAATTCTACTCTGGTTCCTTGTCCAGAAGATACATTTCCAGGGTGTCTCAGGAAACGGTTTATCATGTATGATGATCCTTCTAGAAATTCTTACTACACTACACTTGCACAATGGGTCTGTTGACATATGTGATCTGAATGTTTGGGGATAATGTGCAACAGAATGTTTCAGTACATTCACTTTCAAGATTTTGTTAAACCTTGGAAGCCAAACAATGGCAACCTTAGTTGATAACATCTCCAGAAATGACCACAATACTAGCCCTCAAGTCCAATTCTTTCAGTATTAAATGATGCACTTAAGTTCTGAAACAAATGACTACAGCGAGACACGGAATGATCTCAATACTAGTAGTACTAATGGTATAGAATTTAAAGGGACATGAAACCCAATATTTTTCTTTCTTGATTCAGATAGAGAATACAATTTCAAACAACTTTCCAATTTACTTCTATTTAATGTGCTTCTTTTTCTTGTTATCCTTTGCTGACATGTTTATCTAGGCAAGGTCATGTGCAGCAGAGAACCTAGGGTCTAGCTGTTGATTGGTGGCTGCATATCTAAATTGATTGTCATTGGCTCACCCATGTGTTGTTAGAAACCAGTAGTGCATTGCTGCTCATTCAACAAAGCATACCAAGAGAATAAAACAGATTAGAAAATAGAAGTAAATTAGAAAGTTGTTTAAAATTGTATTATCTATCTGAATCATGAAAGAAAATGTTTGGGTTTCATGTCTCTTTAAGCGTTTCATCCCTTTAGGTTTGTGAATGTGTATGGCAGTCTGAAGGTCGGTTGTTAGCTGCATTAATAAATGCTCTAGTGAAACTCAGAATTCTATCAGGTCTTCTTTTTAAAATATGGGAATGCTTTTCTCCTCTGGCAAACAAAGCAAAGGGAAAACACATGCACATATGGTTCTGCATGAGGTGTTCTAATTCGTTATATGGGCTTTTTCATGAGGAATTATTGTGTAGGAATGTTTTGACCATACAGTTCTTCTGGGCTTTTCTGAGCAGACTGACATTGAAGGCTGTGTTCCTTCTTGTAAATAGAATCTTCAATTCATCTTGCAATGGGGATCTGATAATGGTGTTTATCCTAGTTCGACTTCCTGTAAAGATTGTATGCTTTGGATTTTGTTAGATGTCTTGAGCACTTCTTGTACCAAAAAGAGGCAAGACGAGAATCATGTGACAGCCTTTTTTCCTTTTTATCGTTTATAGTTTTGTTTGTAGCTGTTACTTTTGCTTTGGTAGTTTGCAAATTATATTAATGGTATGAATGAGCTAAATATTTGTTTATTAAGGCAAATCTGCAGCCTCCTCTTAAAGGGACATGAAACCCCAAATGTTTCTTTCATGATTCAAATAAATCATACAGTTTTAAACAACTTTCCAATTTACTTCTATTACCTAATTTGCTTAATTTTCTTGGTATTCTTTGTTGAAGGAGCAGTAATGCAGCACTTGAAACCAGCTGAAAGCCAATGACACAAGGCATATACATGCAGCCAGCAATCATAGGCTTCTGAGTCTACCTAGGTATACTTTTTCAACAAAGGATACAAAATGAACAAAACAAATTGGATAATTAGAAATAAATTTGAAAGTTGTTTAAAATGGTACACTCTGTCTGAATCATGAAATAGCAAATTTGGGTTTCATGTCCCTTTAAGCAAAATTTGCTTGAGATTATTTCCATCTCAAGTAGGAGCTTGTTTGCCAGTGTATCTAGAACTTTTACTCAAGTGTATTGTGATCTGGTCTTGATCAACAAAGGTTGTTACAAAATTAAAGAATTCTTTGCCAACAAATATTTTTCGCCAATACTATTGTAGATCCTTGGCAAAGGATGAAATTTCACATTGGTCTCTCTGCTGCTCAAAGTCAGTCAATCCGTTCAGTTGACCACTGAAAAGCAAAACCAGGTTCTTCTCCCATCTGTTTATGGTTTGTAAGAAAAGCATGACCTGTATTAGATTTTCAGTATTGAACAAGGGTATGAACATGCTCAATATAAAAATGGATTCCTTGACTCCTACTCCGCTATTTCTCCACAAGCTTCTAAGATGTGTATCTGTTTTTCTATCACTACACTTTAGTCCTTTCTTAGATTTTCAAGAGATGATCGTTTTTGTTTTTATGTGCCTAGTTTTCAGGCTTTCCACTGCTTTTAGAACATTTTACACAGGATCCAGTTACACCTATTGCAAAACTCCAGAAATAAGTTATACAAGTGAATCATTATTTTTACAATATTCTTCCATGAGGACTTCTGGGGATTTTGCTTGCAAGCATACTTTACTGTATTTTTACTAGCCAAGCACAGCTGAATGGCTGGATTTAAGTTAACCTTATTCTAGATGAACAAACATGTCGTCTTTTGGGAGCATACTTTTACAAATGGTGATTTTGTGACTGAGGAAAATAGCATGAAGTTTGACATTTCCATTCTCTACACAGTCAAGCAGCTACCTTTTGCAAGTTTGGCATCACACACAAAAGCTCAATTAGTCCATGATCTTATTCCACACAAATTAAAACGGGCATTGTCCTGGTAGATGATTCATTCAGACCTGGAGCAAGGCAGAGCTTGGTGGGACTCTATTATAGAAGCAAATCATTTAGTACAGTGGAAGACTTGTTAAAAATACTTGTTTTGAAACTTGGTGCACTTGGTCCTCCTGGTCTTTATTTCCAAGATGTGCAGATTACAGCAGCGACATTCCTCCCAGTGCAGCAACACATCTTCCATACATTATAACTATCAATTTGCTGGAAACCAGCAAATGCCAGGAGCTCTATCTCAGATGAGACAAGAGACTCCAATGATAACCTTGATATCTTCTGTTTGCAGTCAACAAGTACAGAGGTTTGTTCTTTTTCCTCTCCCAGGAGCTTTGGTTGTGTTTCATATAGAAAATTCAACAAGGCAAAGCACAAGTGATGATGAATCTGCCCTACTAGAGGCCATTTGTTAACGCGTCTGGTGAGGCTGACTGTGGTCAAACCCTGGTCTCTGCCTCTACGTCTAGACCTATTGATTCAGGGTCTGCTGTTTTATAAATATATGGAAGCCCTGTATCTGACCACTCGGCTTTCATTGCCACTGCTTTGAGAGGTATTTTTTACTATATTATATCTATTTTTTTTTTTCTTTTAGCCAACACACTTCTTAAATCTGCATGTTAAATATTTGCAACTTTCTTGCTCTGAGCTCCAAAGAAAATAGTAACCCCAAAACAGGAAATGCTGAGTTTAACCACAAACCCACTATTCGGTATTGAAATATAGGTTGTGTACTTGTGCTGGAGTGAAGTGACGTTTATACAGGATGCAAAGTAAAACCCATCTGCATGTCTGTATTTTGCTTTGCCTGAGATGTCTAAGAAGAATGATCAGTGCTGCAATACCATTTTAAAGGGATATGAAAGCAATGATTCCCTTTGTTTATGTAAAGTAGTAATTTAAATCTTTAAAAAAAAATATCAACTTTAAAACACACGGACTTAAAGGAATAGTCAAGTCAAAATTAAACTTTCATGATTCAGATAGAGCAGACAATTTTAAGCCACTTTCTAAAGTATTCCTATTATCAATTTCTTTGTTCTCTTGGTATTTTATTTGAAAAAGCATGAATCTAAACATAGGCACACCTGGGTAGCGCTTTTTGATTGGTGTCTAAATGTAGCCACCAAGCAGCAAGCGCTACTCAGGTGCTGAACCAATAATGGACCTGCGCCTAATGGATTCATGCTTTTTCTTCTTAAATGGAAAGAGTTCACAGCTGCATTCATTACTTTTGGGAAATAAGAACCTGGCCACCAGGAGGAGGCAAAGACACCCCAGCCAAAGGCCCAAGCACTCCTCCCATTCCCCTCATCCCCCAGTCATTCTTTGCCTTTCGTCCCAGGAGGTTGGCAGAGAAGTGTCAGAATTTTTCATTTTTGTTTTTTGTCTCTTATGGAGGGTAGTACTCTGTGAGGGCTTGGATGAAAGTTAGAGTCCGGAGATGCAGGGAGAGTCTTTCTGCGAAACCATCCCGACTCAGATTAACAGCTCCCCAAGCAATTGGCGTTGTCTAACTTCGCTCCGCTGCCTGCTTTCTTCTCTGAAGTCCATGGCAGAGGCGATGCTACTATTCGTCACACTTGAATGGCCGTGTTCCTGTTCCACGGCGTAGATTCCGGTAAGATCATTTCATTTTACTTCATCAATGTACTGTAATGTAAATGTTTTCCCGAGAGGCAACCACCTTGCGGGTCTAACTTATCATAAGGGTCTCAGTGAGTCTCTTGTAGTATCTTGGAATCGAGGGTTAATATCTCCTGAGGGGAGTTATGGAACAGGGGGGTTTATAATCATGTTTGTTATGTGATTCAACCTGCTTATGTGTGATGTTTATGGGCCTTTTGGTTGGGCGATCTTTTTTGGACTGTACGGTTCACCTTGTGTTCGGCATGGTTACGTTCCGTTTTCCATTTTCCATATTCCCGACCGTGTGGCGAAGGAAATTTTCCACTCCGCAGGGGTCTGATCATAGGAGGTTGTGAGTGCCCCAGCCATTGGGGGTGTCAGGTGCCGTTTTTGTTTTTACTACTTTAGTCTATATTTATATATCCTCTATCCAGTTATGGAGGATTCTGATGCTGAGACTGTGCTAATTTCAGATTCAGTTGCGGAGGGTTCTGATACTGAGACTATTTTGATTTCAGATTCTGTGTCCGGTGACAAATCCGGATTGGCCTCATTGACACATGTCAACCAGTTTTGTTCCGTATGCCATTTCAAAGCACCTGGTTCCTCGGGCTTGGGTAATCAAGGGACTGCTGAGCCATCCGCCTCTGGGGGTCCTGTTCTCTGAGAGGCGAGTTCCCTGCCAATTCATACTACTACACATGCGGGTAACCCAGTTTTTTTATTCCTCCATGCAGGGTGGCGTGTGTCCCCCCCCCCCCCCGGAAGTTGCAGCACGTTTTGGCTTCCTCATAATGTTGGCGATTGTTCATCTGCAGAGTCCAGGCGTTTATTTGAGAATGTGCTCATGCCCTATTGTCCCGGGCCTTCCGCCTTGGGGAGGGCCTCTACAGTTCCCCCGTGGGTGTAACTGTCCCTGAGTGTTGTGCCTTTCGTTACAGGATTGTGCGCCTTCGCGTATTGCTCAGACATGTTTTTCAGTATTTGAATGACCCTATCGTTACCAGATACTGGGATTTTCAGTCTGCTAATTCGAATGGTGCACCTCATTAGACATGTGGGGATGAGGTAATCTCCAGATTGTCATTTGTTTGAGATCTTTCCCAGTTTTTGAAAAGGCCTGTGACTTTTTGGGCGTTAACCTCCGGGTTGCCTTATATTTTATTTATATCCGATGGGATGTCTTTAATTTGTTACTCTTTTTGTATTACTTCTTCGGAAGTTGTTTTGGACATGTTAGTCCTATGTTAAAAATGTCTGTTTTCTGTTTTTTCCTCTATGAGGGAGAATTTATGCAGCTTGCCAGTTAGGACCCTAGGTGCAGGCTGGTCCTGGTGGGTTTGTTCGGTCTTGCGGCTGTTCACACACATGGCACTGTTCTGCTTGGCTGGTTCGGTAGAAGCGCCGAGTGCCCAGGTTATCATTGTTTTTCATGTTCAACTAAGCATTCGAGAGGACCTGTGGGTTCGTGTTGTGGGAAGGATTGTTTTCAGTCCTTATAGCCTTCAGTCATAGATGGCCGGGCAGGGGAGTTTTCTGCTGCGTCACTCTATCTGATTTTATCAGAACCTAGAGTTTTCCTCTCCCATGTGTTGGAGGGCTTAGCGTCCCTTACCGCAGTTGAGCGGTTTGGCCTTCATTTTTAGGCCTCTGGATTTGCCCTTTTGGGCTTGATCCAACAGCTTGTACAGGATAGCTGTCTAGCATGTGGAAGGTTTGCAGTTTGAAACCAGTTGCAGCTCTTCACACCTTGCAGGTGTACGCGTAAGCTGTTTATGGTGCATCTAGATGCAGCTCTTACTCTTTGACGTGTACTGTCTGTCTGAGTTATAAGAGACCTTTGGGTCTTCATCTATTGTCTCCGGGTGAGTTGGATCTCCTTTTAGGGATCTGTGTTTCCGGGTGATGGTTGTTCCCTGCGGGGACTTTGTTTAGCTCAGGGTTTTCTGGAGCTGGGTAGGCTTAGTGTTGTTCTCTTCCTTGTGTGGAGGTGATAGGGAGACTAGTCCTGCTAGTAGGATTTTTTTTACCTCGAGGTATCCCTTGGTTGTCCTGAGGCTCTGAGAAGTATCTTCATACAACTTCTAGCCTTGCTCTTTGGAGCGTTAGACTTTAGCTAGGGGTGGTTCCTTCCTTTGGTTGGGGCTTTCGAGTTCTTCTCGCTATCCGGATTCTCTGGTTATGCATCCATATTCCTTGTGTCTGGCTTTTTGGCCAGTTGGGGTGTTTAGTTTTAGGGCAAGGTTTGCCTGAACTATTAGGTGCCCGGACCTGTTTTTCTCCCTGAGACTTCCAGTTGCTGAAGCTTCGCTTGGCCTTTTTCCTGACCAAGTCTTGGGTGGTTTTGGAATCCTGGATCTCAGGGCTGTTCATGGTGTTCCACGGTAGTGGGAACTTGGGCTATGTCCTTGCTCCATCTACCAAGCCTTATCATGGTTGGCCAGGTTTTCAGAGTATTTTTTACTCTTTGCCACAGAGTAGCCCATGTCATCTAGTGGTTAGCTGTGTGGCTTGCGCCTCAACGGTTGTTGGTTCATACCCAGCTGCTGGCGCTGGATGTCCAATTTCTGGTACACCCTAGGGTTGCATTCCCTTGTCAGCTTGCCAGTGTTCCCTTGGATTCCCTGCTCTGCAGACGAATGGGTTGGCTGTGCCTCTGTTTGGCAAGCTACATTTAGGGGGGGTCCTTTTCTAGGACATCTGTGTTGGGAATTTATCTTCCCATTAGCCGGTGACTTTGGGCCTTGAGGACAGTTGTTGCCCTTCCGGTATCATCCCTTTTGTTCAGGGGATATTCTCCCTCTATGGAGATTAGAGTCCGTGCTTGGGGCTTCTCCTGGATGGGAGGCGGAAAGGTGGGATTGGTTCCCCCTGGGGTCTTGCTGGCTCCACGTCAGACTTGTTGGGCCTTTATTTTGATAGATCCTTAGGGCTATGGCCTTGTTGTCTGTTTTCAGAGTCGGGTTGTACTTTTACTCTGTGGGGATGGCTGTGCTATCCTTACGCTTGTTCCTGTACCTGTTTCTGGATTATTTTATTCCCCTGTCTTGGATCCCTGAGGTAGGGTTGTTCCAGCTGGGTGTGGGTCTGCAGGTCAGGATGGCCGAGCGATCTAAGGCGCTGCATTTGGGTCGCAGTCTCCTCTAGATGTGAGTTTTGTTGAGTCTATCCTGTTAGCTCAGTCTGCTTTCCTTTCAACTTACTCCATTGATTTCAGAAGAGGGTTTACTCTTCCTTCGGGTTCTGAGGGTATACTCTCCTTCTTGGGGGGCCTCGATTGAGGTTTTGTGTTCCCCTTTTTAGGGACCTGTGTGTAGGTCCGGCGACTTAGGTTGCCTTGAGCGTGCCCTCTGTCTGGGGGTTGCTTTTGCGGTCTGTTTCTTGCTTGACTGCTTCTTCTTCCTCGCAAGTACCCTCTGTGTCGTCCTGTTATGGGCTCTGTGTTCTCAAACTTGGGGTTTTTCACCTGGGTGTATTACACACTTTTTCATGGTCGAATGCTTTGGTATTCTATGGTCAGACACTGGGAGGACTTTGCCTCATCAGTTGCATTCCGTGCTTGCAGGATGTTGGAGAGACGTCTTTTCTGTCTCTGTGCCTGGTCTTATCCTGGGTTTCACTTGTTATAGGCGTGGCCTCCTTTCCCTGTTTGGGCCCCTTTGGGTCTCTGTGAGCTGGGCTCACTCTTGGAGGTGTTCTTTTTTTGTATTAGGGGACCTTTCGGTTTCCTTGGTTCTCCTATGCCTTGTCCCCTTGGGGGTTTCGACTGGTGTCTCCTTCATTTGTGGGGGACCGTCTGTTGGGTGACGATGTCTCCTGGAGGACTGTTGGCTCAGTCGAGTCTGTTTGCGATCTCTAATTTGGCTTCTAGACTAACTGTGATTCAGTTTCATTGGGGCTTTTCCTCTTAAAATGTTCTCGCTTCGGCAGAAGCAGGGTTTTTTATTGCGTAGAGGTTCAGGCCTGGTGCCCTCAGTATGGGCCGCCTATTGAACCCTCCCGTCTTGGCATTAAGTGTCCTCTATAGCTTGGGTATTGTTTTCCCAAAAGTAATGAATGCAGCTGTGGCCTCTTTCCATTTAAGAAGAAAAACATAAATTATGCTTACCCCGTAATTTTATGTAGAGCGTCCTTATTATCCTTCTGGCACCTTTCGCCCTGATATTTCTTATACTGTTTCTTGTTCCTTGGCATAATGACTGGGGGATGAGGGGAGTGGGATGAGTGTTTGGGCCTTTGACTGGGGTGTCTTTGCCTCCTCCTGGTGGCCAGGTTCTTATTTCCCAAAAGTAATGAATGCAGCTCTTTCCATCAGAAGAAAAGGAAATTATCAGGTAAGCATAATTAGTTTTTCAAATAAAGATACCAAGAGAACAAAGAAAAATGGATAATAGGAATACATTAGAAAGTTGCTTAAAATTGCCTGGTCTATCTGAATCATGAAAGTTTCACAACATCATCCCTTTAACAGAATTATTACTCCTAGGGATGAGTTATGGATAAACAAATTGTGGGATGCATTTGTTCCACATTCTTAGCGTATTTCCACTTGTGCAATGCTTTTCCTGCTCTTGTGCAAGAATAGGGCTTCTCAATAACCCCTGTTGAATCTGTCCAGGGTGATTTTCATCTGCAAACTTAGAGGGTTTAGGAAGCAGCAGTTTCAACAGCTGTTCCATCATGTATATCGGTTGCAGACTCAAGAGATCAAGCCCGCAACAGATGGGGGCATTCTCCTCTTGATAAATCTAATCCTGTGTGTTTGCCTTTTTTCTCCGTAGAGTTAAACTGCTAGATAGATTTTAACACTGTAGTGGTCTTTTGCAGCACAAGAAGCTGGCAGAGGGCAGCACTTATGAGGAGATCCCAACTTCCACTGTGTACTCAGAGAATGACATCAGCAATTCAATAAAAAATGGCATCCTATACCTGCAGGATCCCATCAACCATGTGAGTTGCAAAGGGTTTTTAAAAAAAAACAATACTAGGTATTAACCACATGCACCTGTTGCTCTTTCTTTTCGCTCTCACTGTTACCTACACACTGTCTGTGTGTCGCTCTTTGTGTCTCTGTTAAAGGGAAATATTTATGTATTGAGTCCTTAGCTCTTACATAATGTTGATCTTTATAGTTAACATTGCTGCTTTTTGTTGTAAAATGCCTCTGATAACTGTGCTTGTTCCATTTCCTTACAAAGAGGGTGGAGTGCCTTCATCATACGTAAATATGGGGGATTTGTCCCTTTTAAGGCACTGACCATTAAGAATATACTAAAGCTGGTACAATTGTAAAGCCCATGGCTACTCTGCTACTGAAATGTTATGTATTAGCAGGTACATAATCTCTGTCTTCCAAACAGGAATGGTACCCACACTTCTTCGTGCTAACCAGCAGTAAGATCTATTACTCTGAGGAGACTTCAGATGGCCAGACCAATGATGATGAGGAAGAGCAGAAGGAGGTAATCTGCCAGATTGTAGCACACTTTGCATACCTGGATATTAATAAGTATGCATCATTTATTTTGAATACATGTTATATACTCCCAGCATAGAATCCAACCATAGAAATACAGCCATGAAATAATGAGCTGTTTCTGTAACTCACAAAGTATAAAAGCTGTGTTATCCTTCAGAAGGTTACAGAATAACTGAAATATGGTTTGTTTCCAAAAACTGGCAAATGTATAACACAATTCTTAGAGTTGTATGTGCTTTTTTATTAATATTGATGGATTGAATTAATCTCAGAATTGTTCTCCAGACCAGTAATAGTGCTGAGCTACACTCCACAGAAAAGTGGTTCCATGGGAAGCTTGGAGCAGGCCGTGATGGAAGGCACATAGCAGAGCGATTGCTGACTGATTACTGCATAGAGACTGGGGCGCCAGATGGTTCCTTCTTGGTGCGTGAGAGTGAGACGTTTGTTGGTGACTACACATTATCCTTCTGGTGAGAGTGGCTTCAAGCATCTCTTCTGTTTGTGATACTGTATGAGTTTATGTTTAGCATTATGCAAAAAACTAGCATTGTATTAAAGTGACAGTGTACTGTAAAATTGTGGTCACAGTTTTCCATTTTACCTGTTGGAGTATATTAAATGGTTTTACCTTTTTCAGGATTTGAAATAGCTGCTTTTGCCTGTTGTATCCCCACCTATAAGAACATTTCAATACTTAAGTATTAGCTATAGAATATAAACAGACAGTAGTATACTTCCAGTGAGGAGTAGGAGAGAGAAGTAATGTTCATTTTCAAATGTTTGCTTCAAGTATTGCGCTTTTGTATAAAGACATAGATAAGATGAAGCATTTGTGTATATAGAAAGGGATAACATAAAGAGCTTTGATTTCTCTGCAAGCTCAGCCTATTTTAATTGGGTATAATAAAATCTAACTACTTCATGTTGTTAAAAGGAAATTACACTTAATTTTAAATCCTTTGTATTATCTTGTGTATTAACACAGTGCAGTTTATTTATTTTAGTTTTTTTTTTTTATTTATTTTCATATGTTGTGGGGTGAGGTATGTTTCATATCTTATGTTCCTGCAAACATATTATATGTATGTAGCATTATAGATCGGGCAGGATATTATAATAAAACTGCAAGTGAAATACTGCTCTTTACTGTCATAAGGTTATAGGCCAACGGTTAGTCTTTTGTTGAATATATGTAAACATGGGTACCAATTCTCTTTTGATTAGTGAATCTATTTTTATTTTTTTTCTCTGCTCAGGAGAAATGGGAAAGTTCAGCACTGCAGAATCCACTCAAGGCAGGAGGCCGGAAGTCCAAAATTCTTTCTAACTGACAACCTGGTATTTGAGAGTCTGTATGCTTTGATCACACACTACCAGCAGATGCCATTGAGATGCAACGAGTTTGAGATGAGATTGACAGAACCCGTCCCACAAACCAATGCTCATGAGAGCAAGGAGTGAGTGGGGGATTGTTTTTATAGAGAGTTGTGTGCATGCAATAAGTAAATGAGTGTATTGTTTAACTTAGTAAGAACTGAACGGTCTCTCTATGTAACATCAGTACCAATAGACTGTCTAGATGGGTACACCCAAACATTTTATTAGGATTGCCAGTTAGTGATAGCAGGATTAGTCATGGACCACATTACTTTACATTCACATTTATGCTAAAGAGAAACCTAAAAATAAAATTTATACTTCAAAATTACATAGCTAATACATTACTGTTAAGGAATTTTAATGTAACTGTATGTACAAAACAACGTTTTTGTAAAATTTGGTACAAATGCACATTTAATTATATAGTGAGAAGAGTGGAACTGCTTTTCCAATAACCGATTACTGATATCTGTTTTCTGCTTAGTAGTGAAGCCACAAAAAAGCCTTGAACCTGGGGGCCATAGTTTGGCTGGATTAGATCCTCCATTACTCTCACATTTATATGAATATACTAAAACTGAGTGTATTCATTATGCAGATGGTACCATGCCAACCTCACACGGGCTCAAGCAGAGCATATGCTCATGAGGGTCCCCCGAGATGGAGCCTTCCTTGTACGCAAGAGGACCGAGCCTAATTCCTATGCCATTTCCTTCCGGTGAGAGATAAAGTTTGTCTTTTTCATAGAAATTGTCTTTTTTGCTTCAGTCTTTAAACATGCCTTTATTCTGTCATTCTTAATAAAGTCCTTTTATTCCTTTCTTATTTGTTCAGTAAAGTTTTCTTTAATCATTAATTATGTTCATTCTTTGCTCATTTTGCTTGCATTGAATGCAGAGCGGAGGGGAAGATCAAGCACTGTCGTGTCCTTCAGGAAGGTCAGAGCGTGGTTCTGGGTAGCTCAGAGTTTGACAGTCTGGTAGATTTGATCAGCTACTATGAAAAGCATCCTTTGTACCGCAAGATGAAACTGAGATACCCTATTAATGAGGAAACTCTAGAGAAGATTGGCACTGCAGTGAGTAAAGCACGTTGCAGAAACTTCATGGAAATTTCCTCTGGGGTCCAAATATCTGACAGTGGTATTCTATATTACAGGAACCTGATTATGGAGCTCTTTATGAGGGAAGGAATCCAGGCTTCTATGTAGAAGCTAATCCTATGCCAACATTTAAGGTAGGAACTGGTGGTAAAGTCAACATATGACAAATGTATTTTATTGGACATACCCAATATTATCATTTGCACATGCCTTTCAATTTTTTGTCCCCCCCCCCCCCCCTGTATTTATGATCCTTTGTATTTTCCACCTCTTCAAGCTTTCCTTCCTGCTCTCACTCCCTTTGTATTTTCCCAGTGCTCTGTCAGGGCCCTGTTTGATTATAAAGCTCAACGAGAGGATGAGCTGACCTTCACCAAGAATGCAGTCATCCAAAACGTAGAGAAGCAAGAGGGTGGCTGGTAAGCAGATTACTAATGGTCAGCCAAGTGCTTCTCATTCTGTGTTTTATGGTCTGTCAAACTCCTCCAGCTATTGTCTTCAAAAATAATTTAAAGATGCCTACATTGTCATTATAAACCTAAGTACCTCTGTGAGTAATTAGACTGTCTTATACTTTTTGTAGGTGGCGTGGAGATTATGGAGGTAAAAAGCAGATGTGGTTTCCTTCTAACTATGTGGAAGAGATTTTAAGTCCAGCGGAGCCCGAGCCTGAACGCCAGGTAGGTTTAACATTTAGTTAGGAGTGTCCTCCACTCAATTTTCCTTCTATCAAATTAAATTTTCCATCAAAGTATTAAGAGACATTGATGCAAGGGAAGAAAGCATAATTATGTCTCTCTATAAATCCCTGGTAAGACCTTACCTTAAGTATGGGGTTCAGTTCTGGGGTCTAATTTAAAAAATAAAATAAAAAGGCATTGCAGAATTAAAAAAAAAAAATTCAGAGAAGGGCCACAAAACTATTAAAGGGAATGGAGAATTTAGACTATGAGAAGAGGTTGGCCAAACCTCTTGAGAGGTAATATGATTACTTTATTATATACATACAAGTGTTAAAGCCTGTGTACACGGGCCAAAATGTTTAAGGAAAGAAATATACCTATCCCTCTATCTATTTATCTCTATCCCTAATCCCTATCCCTCCTATACCTATCCCTCTAATCCTATCTTTACTTTTCTGCAGTGTCGGATCCCCCTAACCATCCAACCTCCCTGATACTCCCTCAAATAGCTATCTAACCCTCCCCCCTCTAACTATTGCCACCATCTTAGGTACTGGCAGCTGTCTGCCAGTGCCTATAAACCCCTTTTTATTTTTCTTTCTAATGACACGGTGAGTCCACAGATCATCATCAATTACTGTAGGGAATATCACTCCTGGCCAGCAGGAGGAGGCAAAGAGCACCACAGCAAAGCTGTTAAATATCACTTCCCTTCCCACAACCCCCAGTCATTCTCTTTGCCTCTAGTGCAAGGAAGAGATGAAGTAATTAGGTGTCCTGATTATGATTCTTCTATCAAGATTTTTTTATTTTGAAGTCTGGGCAAGATTGCTCTGGCCTTCCATCACAATTTGGGTCTAGATGTACTCCACGTTAGTCTGTGGTGGCTTTAAAGCAGTTAGGAACTTGTAAAGTGGGCTTTGCTGCGTTTTCCTAACATGTTGCTGCTGTTTTTACTCTCTTTCTTTTTACACAGGTCTCTGTGAGGAGTGGCATCCTCTCATACTTTGTGAGTCGTCTAACTGCCGGACAGCTAGAATGCAGGTAAGTGCCTTTTTGTTCTTCTGGGACTAGAAGGCTGGCACTGAAAGGATTAAGACCCTCTGCTTTTATATGGGACATATCCTTATGGATGTTTAGGCAGTATGCAGGCACATAGTCATGAGATTTGGAGATCTAGGGGTTAATTCCCTTCATAGAGAGGAAGGGGTTATCCTACTTAGGGATCAGTTGTAATTTTTAGCTTCTTCAAATTAGGCAGCATTCCCTTTTTAATGACTGAATGGTTTAAGGTAAGACTGGGTCAGGGGAGGAAGCGCGTTTGCTCCACTTTAAGGTCTGCATAGCTATTATGGGGGCTTTAAGGGACAAGCCTCATTGTGTTCTTTTATACGAGTTGTTTGCTGGCAGAGGTGCGCAACTTTCACTGAGTTTGGGGTAATTTTAGGAGCGGAGCAATGCTCTACGTTCCTCATATAACTGTGACATGCAATAAGAGTGTTCAGGGTTCCTGTGCGGCAAGATAAAGCGCAAGGTTTTCACGCTTCATCTACATGCCGTCTTCGTGTCCCCGCCTCCTTCCTTTCTGTAAGGGGACGCGCGATCTTGGGCTGCAATATCAGATGCATTAACCCCGCCTCGTTCTCTGTCCGAGAGCGGAGCGGCGTTACTGTCCGGAACGGCTCTGTGGTACTTAGTCGTGTCAAGGAAGAGGATAGTCCTGTGAGATAGAGTATCGTGGTTTTATTAAATCCGGCTCTACCTCTGTACTTATTCTATCGGGAGATCCTTTTGTAGGACTTGTTAGACTTATATTTTCGGATTCTTACTGCTATATGAGTTATGTTTTATTTCCACCATATAAGGATAAATTCCCGTGTGAATAAACTTCCAATGTCGAAATGCCAATATACATGGCATACTTCTGCCCCTGTTTAAGTTAGATTTCCTTCACTTAAGGAAATATTACCATTATTTCAATGTATAACTTGTTCTTCCGAAATATATTTTAAAAAAAAAAGAAAAATTATTTTGTTTTAAGCAAGTTTCTATACTCTTAAAGTGACAGTGTCATTTTAAAATATTTGGAAATATTTTAAGAACATTTTTAGCCTCATGTCTCCTTGGATGATGCTGTTTAGGCCTTACCACAGCTTCTTCGCAAACGTCCCAAGCCCTTTTATGGCGTCTCATGCAGTGCCCTGCGGTTCCTCTCAATCTCCTGGAGGAGTTGTTTGCTGAGAGAATTATCTGCCCAGGTGTCTTCTGGTATCTGTGGCATGATCTGCTTTTCCTATCTTAAAGGCTATTCGCAAGAGGAAACATTAGTAAATCAGATAGTAGTAGATTTTCTGCTCCGCTTGCTACGCATATTGCCCTCCTTATAGTCTGATAAGGTGGATAGTCGGTAGCATCCGAGGTTTAACTCTCTGATTCAGACAGTTTTATTCCTTCATCTGATGATGAAGTAGTTTCCTTCAGATTCAGGCATGAACACCTTTAGGAGGGGTTGGCCACCTGGTAGACTTCGACTCCCTGTCGTCGTTAATCCTCAAGAATCGAGTTCATTTTATATATACTAGGATTCGTCTAGAAAAAAAAATTCTTGTTCCGTAGACTTTTCTCAGGTATGGGAGAAGTTAAAGAAGCTTTTTCTCCCATCTCCTGTCTGTCATAAGCGGTCTCCTTTAAATAGGAGCACGACGCAGCCAATGTAGTCTAGTGGTTAGCTCAGAGGTCAGAAAATAGTGGATTTTTTCATCTTGCCTTTACTTTTTGGCATTCTACTGTTTGGCCATTCTGTGGCTCAATATATGGAGGTAATTGGTCTGATGGTTGATTCATTGGACATCATTCCTTGGCTCTATTCCATCTGAGTGTCTGCTGTTATGCATGTTCAGATAGTGGGCCAGGGGATCCTGTGACTCTGTCTTGCAGGATAGATCTTGAATTAGTGGTAGATCGCTCGCTTAGCTTGCAGGAGGTAGCAGGATTGTTACCCGCATTCTCCAGTTCTCAGGTGCTTCTGTCTTGGGGCTCATGCTTCCGGAGATTTTCCTGAGTAATAGTGACCACAGTCGCTAGTCTGTTGGATGGTAATTATGGACTTGGGAGGAGTCTGCTCTTCCCATAACCATTTTGGAGTTGAAAACTATCTACATTGCTCTGATGGCTTTGCCTCAGTTGTCTTAACCGTTTTTTCCAGTTCTGGTTGAACAATTTAGTGTGGATTGTTCAGTGGGGGGACGCTCATGTCGTCGTTAATCCGCTATTCACATTTCAGGAGTTTATACTGGGAGCGGTCTTCTTGAGCAGTCAGATTTTTCTCCCGGGGGTGTTCTCTAGGTTAACCCCCAATGAGGGGTGCTGGAGTTGGAGATGGCAGCACGCCAAGCTTCCAGGTTATGTTAAAGGTCTAGAGATCAGCAAGCTGCTCTGTTAAATTTCCTAGCATTGCCTTAGGATTCAGTCTGGCATCTGTTTCTTGGTTTGCTCCTCTTCCTCAAATCATTGTTCGTATCAAACAGGAGAGGCATAGGTAATTCAGATTCAGAGGAGATGTTATCTCTTCACCTTGGACACTGCCTCTGAGTAAGGACCTTCTGATCAGGGTCCCTTCTCTCATCCAAATTTAGTTTCTCTGAAGCTGTCTGCTTGGAGATTGAACGCTTTGTTTCATCTAAGCGTGGGTTTTCAGATTTAGTCGTTGAGACTTTGATACAGGCTGGTAAGTCTGTGACTAGAGAGATTTACCATATAGTATTGATGTGAATCCAATGGCTACTCTTGGAGTAGAGTTAGGATTTCTAGAATTTAGTTTTTTCTTCAGGAGGGTCTGGAGAAAAGTGTTTCAGCTAGTACTCTGAAGGATTTCTGCCTGGTCTATTTTGTTAAGCGTCTGGCAGACGTGCCAGACGTGCAATCCTTTTGTCAGGCCTTCGTCAGAATCAGGCCTGTGTTTAAATCTGTTACTCCACCTGGAGTCTTAACCTTGTTTTTAGAGTTTTTTTTTTTTCAGCAGGCTCCGTTTGAGCCTATGTGTTCCTTAGGTATTAAGATGTTCTCTTGGAAGGTTTCGTTTTTGTTGCCATTTCTTCTGCTCAGAGAGTCTCTGAGCTATCGGTGTTACAGTATGATTCCCCTTACCTTATCTTTCATTCGGATAAGGTGGTTCTGCTTACTAAGTTAGGTTTCCTTCCTAAGGTTGTTTCGGATAGGAATATTAATAAGGAAATCATTGTTCCTTCTTTGTGTCCTAATCCTTCTTCTCATAAGGAGCGTTTGTTGCACAACCTAGATGTGGTGCGTGCGCTGTAATTCTACTTGCAGGCGACTAAGGATTTTCGCCAGTCTCCTGTTTTTTTTGTCTGTTTCTCTGAGAAACGCAAGGACCAGAAAGCTACGACTACTTCTATTCTTTCTGGCTGAAGAGTATAATTCACTTAGCCTATGAAACTGCTGGACAGCAGCCTCCTGATAGAATCACAGCTCATTCTACGAGGGCGGTTTCTTCTTCCTAGGCCTTCAAAAATGAAGCTTCTGTGGAACAAATTTGCAAGGCTGCAACTTGGTCCTCTCTACAAACTTTTTCAAAATTTTATAAATTTGATACTTTTGCCACGACTGAGGCCTCTTGGGAGACAGGTTGTTTTTTTTCAAGCAGTGGTGCCTTCCGTTTTTACGTTCCCAGTCTTTATCATCTGTGTCCTCTAGCTTGGGTATTGATTCCCAACAGTAATTGATGATGTTGCCGTGGACTCACCGTGTCATTAGTAAGAAAACAAAGTATATTCTTACCTGATAAATTTATTTATTTCTTGACACAGTGAATCCATGGCCCGCCCTGTATTTTCTGACAGGTTTTGTCATATAAACCTCAGGCACCTCTGCACCTTGTGTTGCTTACTTTCTCTCCTTTTTCCTTCGGTTGAATGACTGTGGGTTGTGGGAAGGGAAGTGATATTTAAAAGCTTTGCTGTGGTGCTCTTTGCCGCCTCCTGCTGGCCAGGAGTGATATTCCCTACAGTAATTGATGATGATCCGTGGACTCACCATGTCAAGAAATAAATACATTTATCAGGTAAGCATAAATTTCTTTTTTTTTTTCTGTAGTGTAGTGGTCCCACCACCTCCCCCCTACTGTGATCGCCATTTAGATACCCCAAATCCCCTTTTCTGTAGTGTAGCTGCCCCTCATCCCTCCCTGTCCCTTTTTTTTCTTTTTTTCTATAGCGTATGGCTGCTGAGCCACCCACCCCCTCCCGCCCACATCTCCCACCAGCACCATCAGAAGATTGTTACAGGTGGTGACACACACAGTGTCACAGTCTGTAACGATCAAGCATCTGCCCTCATATGGAGGTGGAGCACCGATCACGCTCACGCTGTGGTTAAGGCCAGGTGTGTTTGTCAAAGCCCAAATACAGAGTTGATTGGAAGCTCTGTTTATTCCAAGGCAGTTGTTTGTGACAAGAGGTCACATTTTAAGGCTGGAGGAAAGGAGATTTAATCTCCAGCAATATAAACATTTTTTCCACTGTAAGAGCAATCAAATTGTGGAACATCTTGCCTAAGGAGGTAATGAATGCCAATACCTTATATAAACTTAAAATGGCTTAGATACATTTCTGGCTAGAAACAGAATTCAGAGATATGATTGCTTGTGTTAAATTGGCTTTTTAATGGTATAAATGTAAGCTCAGTTGGAGCTAGTTTATTTTAAATGGATAAGGATCTTTATAGGTTGAATTTCGATGGACTTCTGTCTCCTTTCAACCTCATTTACTATGTTACTATGTAATGATGGTTAACATAAGTTGGCGTATACACAGTAAAATATGCTTTTATATTTTTTATATATAAATATTTATAATGTGTATGTTATTCAATATCTGTTTTGATATTTTAGAGTAGAAAGATGGATTGGATAGTGGGGAATTTTAAACAACTTTCCAATTTATTTCTATGATCAATTTTGCTTAGTTCTTCATATCCTTTGCCCTAAGTGAGCTCAGGAGCGTGTACGTGTCTATAGCTATCTAGCAGCAGTGTTTGCAACCTTGTTCATTGTAGTGTTAAACAATTCTGCAAATACTGCTGCCACAGCCTGATTAAGACACTTGCACTTTCCTGAACTCTTATCAGTCTACCTGGGTTTATGCTTCAACAAATACAGAGAGAACAAATCAAATTTAATGTTAAAAGTAAATTGTAATCTCTATCTGAATCATAAATGTTTTGATTTTGACTTTACCGTCCCTTTAAAACTATTATTTAGCTTTAAACCTAATATATTTAACCCCTGTGTAGTTAGTGAGCTCTAGAGCCGCGATGCACTATTGGATCTAGCTGAACACTTCTGTTAAGTCAGTTACAGGACACATGTGTGTAACTAGCAATCACCAGCTTGCTGCCAGTAGTGCATTGTGCTCCTGAACCTATCTAGATATGCAATATAAACAATTCTCAGCACACCATTATTATACATACAAGTAGTATCAAAGTTTATTCAATATTATAAATAAAAGGAATAATTGGCATTTAAGGGGTTCCTTATCACTTTATCAGGGAATGGACATGCTTTGGACAACAGAGTGCATGACCTTATTAAAGGGCCAGAAGTGTATCATTGCTGAATTGTGACCATATATTTATTATTGTTCTGGACAGAGTGATACCATCACTTCTGTGTGACATTAGATCATTACACATTTTGTATATTATACCTAGGACATTTCAAAGATGGACTAACCCTATGTTTATAACATCTTAAAGGGACAGTTTCTATTTGCACTTGGATTGAGTCTTGAAGCTATCAGCATTTTAGACATATTATATTGTTAAGGAAACGCCCTCTTTTTTTTGATGGTGATGATGGGTGGCCCTCCCTTAGGACGCCTAGGGAGATTTGTTTTTTTTCTGTGGATGGAATAATTGTATGAATGAGGAGCGTTTTGGGCATATTTTGTGAAAATATATTCCTTTATTTATACTATTGAATAAACTGATACTTGCATGTATAATATTGGTGTGCTGAGAATTGTTTATATTGTTTGGGTATGATGGCAATACTTTCTTTTGCACCCTAAGATATTTTAAAAAGGTAGAATATGTGAATTTAGTAGTGCTGTCACTCCTGATAGGAATACTATCTAGATATGCTTTTCAACAAAATTTAAACTTTCATGTCCCTTTATTCATCCCCTTTTATCAATGCATTTTTTAGAGGCATAGACACTGCTCACATATTACTCATATAGCAAAAGTGACCACACTTGGATGCATTAATAACCAGATCTGTAGCTTAATATGTTGACATACATTTAAGCATTATTCATTAAAATGACTGCTGCTATGAATTCTAAAAATGCTTTTTTAATCTTAATTCCCTGTGCCAAGCACAGAGGTGTGTGAGAATAATTTTAATTCTTTGATCAAAGTATTTTGATTTCATGTTTATGACTTTATTTTTTATTTTTTTACAGCACTTAGATGAAAACAGCCCTCTGGGAGACCTGCTGGGAGGGGTTTTGGATGTACCTTCTTGCCAGATTGGTAAGGCAGATAAAATAGATTAGATCCTTCTACATACAATGTACAAGCTGTTACTTCTACAGCTGAGTTTGGTGCAAAGGTAAATGATAAAATTAGGGTGCTTAACTGTGCCTGTTTTATTTAGCTATAAGACATGAAGGTGTGAACAACCGTCCTTATGTATTCTCCATAAACGTGCTATCAACGACGTGTTGCCCACTCGATGTGGCAGCCGACACACTTGAAGACATGCATGACTGGGTGAGGAAAATCCGTGAGGCAGCTCAGACGGCAGATGCACGGGTATGTGAGCAGGCAATCTCCATTTTATGTATTATACCTCTCCCTTTACTAGTGTGGCATTATCTGCATTTCACTGATACAATGACCTTTCTGCAGCTAACAGAAGGGAAGATCATGGAGCGTCGGAAGAAGATTGCCTTAGAACTGTCTGAACTTGTTATTTATTGCCGACCAGTGCCTTTTGACGAAGAAAGTAAGAGAATTCTTTGAGTTGGGTGGGGAATTTTCTCCAATGATTTATTTTGGTCTGGTCCTTGGTGCCCTGATGGTTTCTCTTCTGAGATTTAGGTTTCTGTTTTTGTTTTTTAAACTATGCAGAGATTGGCACAGAAAGGGCCTGTTACCGTGACATGTCATCCTTCCCTGAAACAAAGGCTGAGAAGTATGTCAACAAGATGAAAGGAAAAAAATTTCTGCAGTATAATCGGCGCCAGCTTTCACGTATCTACCCCAAAGGCCAACGTCTCGACTCATCTAATTATGACCCCATGCCCATGTGGATCTGTGGCAGCCAGCTGGTTGCTCTAAATTTTCAAACACCAGGTACATGATATTAATCAGAGTGTCCCTTTAAAGGGACATGAAATCCAATATTTTTATTTCATAATTCAGAGAGAGTGTACAATTTTAAACAACTTCCCAATTTGTCTTATCAGATTTACTTAATTTTCTTGGTTTAAAAATAAAATAAAAAAATCAGGCTCTGGAGCGTGCACGTCTGACACACTATGGGCTCGATTTATCAAAGCCCTACGGCTGCAAGTTCTCACAAGAACTTGCTCGCCGTAATTTAACAAGCAGCGGTCACCAGGCCTCCGCTTCCCTAACCTCTTTGCCACTTCTAAGGTGGCGAAATTCAATCTCCGCTGTCTAGTCCGACCGAGGACATTGACAGCTCCTGCCTGCACGTTATTGGCTGTGCGCGGGATTGCACGCGAGTGCACAATTGCGCTCATGTGCAATGGTGATTACCTGCGGGTAATTTCGCCCCGCCTCAGATTTGATAAATCTAGCCCTAAATATCAGCACTTTTGCAAGAATTTAATAGGTTATAAGAGAGTGCCACCTAATGTTGAATGTATTTATTCACTAAAGAAATAAAACACTTGTAGTGGAAAAACTGACAGCAACAGCTATCTAAACCAAAATAAAATGTATAAAGTAATTTATTAGTAAAATATATATTTGTACAGATGAAGAAAAATCTCACAATAATAGGTATCTCATACAGAATGTGTATGTTACGAAATAAACATATACATGTAACAGAATCAAAATGTGGATAAAAACTGCATACAATGTATATAAAAATGGTATAATACAATGTAAAAACACTTTAAAAATTAGCAGCAACACTTTCCTGGCCAGACCCTTCTATACAGATAGATATTTTACTAATAAATTACACTATGCATTAAATGTTTTGTTTTGTAATAGATTTATATATACTGACTTTAGCGCTGTCTTTATTTGTACTTTTGCAAGAATGCTTTTAACAGTGTTATACATTGTAATGTCACTGCTGTTATCCAATGCTTTAACAGTGTTATACATTGTAATATCACCGCTGTTATCCAATGCTCAAAAACATTCTTGCAAAAGTGCTTGCCTATACTGCTTTTGATACGTGCACATGACCTACCTAGGTATTCTCTTCCAACAAATAAAATAATAAAACAAAGTAAATTTGATAATAGAAGATATATATATATTAAAGTGTATGCTCTATGTGACTCATGAACGAAAATTTTTGGGTTTTATGTCCCTTTTTTAAGTGAAAATAACATTTTCTTTCATGTAATTAGCAAGAGTCCATGAGCTAGTGACGTATGGGATATACATTCCTACCAGGAGGGGCAAAGTTTCCCAAACCTTAAAATGCCTATAAATACACCCCTCACCACACCCACAATTCAGTTTTACAAACTTTGCCTCCGATGGAGGTGGTGAAGTAAGTTTGTGCTAGATTCTACGTTGATATGCGCTCCGCAGCAAGTTGGAGCCCGGTTTTCCTCTCAGCGTGCAGTGAATGTCAGAGGGATGTGAGGAGAGTATTGCCTATTTGAATGCAGTGATCTCCTTCTACGGGGTCTATTTCATAGGTTCTCTGTTATCGGTCGTAGAGATTCATCTCTTACCTCCCTTTTCAGATCGACGATATACTCTTATATATACCATTACCTCTGCTGATTCTCGTTTCAGTACTGGTTTGGCTTTCTACAAACATGTAGATGAGTGTCCTGGGGTAAGTAAATCTTATTTTCTGTGACACTCTAAGCTATGGTTGGGCACTTTGTTTATAAAGTTCTAAATATATGTATTCAAACATTTATTTGCCTTGACTCAGAATGTTCAACTTTCCTTATTTTTCAGACAGTCAGTTTCATATTTGGGATTATGCATTTAAATTATTCATTTTTTCTTACCTTCAAAAATTTGACTCTTTTTTCCCTGTGGGCTGTTAGGCTCGCGGGGGCTGAAAATGCTTCATTTTATTGCGTCATTCTTGGCGCAGATTTTTTTTGCGCAAAAATTCTTTTCCGTTTCCGGCGTCATACGTGTCGCCTGAAGTTGCGTCATTTTTTGACGTTATTTTGCGCCAAAAATGTCGGCGTTCCGGATGTGGCGTCATTTTTGGCGCCAAAAGCATTAAGGCGCCAAATAATGTGGGCGTCTTATTTGGCGCTAAAAAATAAGGGCGTCGCTTTTGTCTCCACATTATTTAAGTCTTATTTTTTCATTGCTTCTGGTTGCTAGAAGCTTGTTCTTTGGCATTTTTTTCCCATTCCTGAAACTGTCATTTAAGGAATTTGATCAATTTTGCTTTATATGTTGTTTTTTCTCTTACATATTGCAAGATGTCTCACGTTGCATCTGAGTCAGAAGATACTACAGGAAAATCGCTGTCTAGTGCTGGAGCTACCAAGCTAAGTGTATCTGCTATAATTTTTGGTATCTGTTTCTCCAGCTGTTGTTTGTATTGCATGTCATGACAAACTTATTAATGCAGATAAAATTTCCTTTAGTACTGTTACATTACCTGTTGCTGTTCCGTCAACATCTAATTTTCAGAGTGTTCCTGATAAACATAAGAGATTTTATTTTTTAAATCCATTAAGAAGGCTATGTCTGTTATTTCTCCTTCTAGTTTACATAAAAATCTTTTAAAACTTCTCTTTTTTCAGATGAATTTTTAAATGAACATCATCATTCTGATACTGATAATGGTTCTTCTGGTTCAGAGGTTTCTGTCTCAGAGGTTGATGCTGATAAATCTTTGTATTTGTTCAAGATGGAATTTATTCGTTCTTTATTTAAAGAAGTATTAATTGCATTAGAAATAGAGGATTCTGGTCCTCTTGATACTAAATCTAAACGTTTAAATAAGGTTTTTAAATCTCCTGTAATTATTCCAGAAGTGTTTAATCTCCCTGATGCTATTTCTGAAGTAATTTCCAGGGAATGGAATAATTTGGGTAATTCTTTTACTCCTTCTAAACGTTTAAGCAATTATATCCTGTGCCATCTGACAGATTAGAGTTTTTTTGGGACAAAATCCCTAAGGTTATGGGGCTGTCTCTAATCCTGCTAAATGTGCTACTATTCCTACGGCAGATAGTAATTCATTTAAGGATCCTTTAGATAGGAAAATTGAATCCTTTCTAAGAAAAGCTTACTTATGTTCAGGTAATCTTCTTAGACCTGCTATATTTTTAGCGGATGTTGCTGCAGCTTCAACTTTTTGGTTAGAAGCTTTAGCGCAACAAGTAACAGATCATAATTTTATAGCATTATTATTATTCTATAACATGCTAATAATTTTATTGGTGATACCATCTTTTGATATCATTAGAGTTGATGTCAGGTATGTGTCTCTAGCTATTTTAGCTAGAAAAGCTTTATGGATTAAACTTGGAATGCTGATATGTCTTCTAAGTCAACTTTGCTTTCCTTTTCTTTCCAGGGTAATAAATTATTATTTCAACTGTTTCTGGAAGGAAGGGAACTTTTTTACCAAAGGATAAAAAATCTAAGGTAAATTTAGGTCTAATAATCATTTTCGTTCCTTTCCTCACAATAAGGAACAAAAGCCTGATCCTTCATCCTCAGGAGCAGTATCAGTTTGGAAACTATTTCCAGTTTGGAATATATCCAAGCCTTATAGAAAACCTATAGCCAGCTCCTAAGTACCCATGAAGGTGCGGACCTTATTCCAGCTCAGCTGGTATGGGGCAGATTACGTTTTCTTCAAAGAAATTTTGATCAATTCCGTTCTCAATTTCTGGTTTCAGAACATTGTTTCAGAAGGTACAGAATTGGCTTCAGTTAAGGCCTCCTGCTAAGAGATTTTTTTCTTTCCCGTGTCCCAGTTAACACAGCAAAGGCTCAGCATTTCTAAAATGTGTTTCAGATCTAGAGTTGGCTGGAGTAATTATGCCAGTTCCAGTTCTGGAACAGGGGCTGGGGTTTTATTTTATCTCTTCCTTGTACCAAAGAAGGTCAATTCCTTCAGACCAGTTCCGGATCTATCAATATTGAATCGTTATGTAAGGATACCAACATTCAGTTTCTGTAGGACTGTCCTGCCTTTTGTTTAGCAAGGGCATTATATGTCTACAATAGATTTACAGGATGTGTATCTGCATATTCCGATTCATCCAGATCACTTTTAGTGTCTGAGATTCTCTTTTTAGACAAGCATTACCAGTTTTTTGGCTCTACCGTTTGGCCTAGCCTCAGTTCCAAGAATTTTTTTCAAAGGTTCTCGGTGCCCTTTTTTCTGTAATTAGAGAACAGGGTTTTGGTATTTCCTTATTTGGACGATATCTTGGTACTTGCTCAGTCTTCTCATTTTCGAAGAATCTCATACGAATCGACTTGTGTTGTTTCTTCAAGTTCATGGTTGGAGGATCAATTTACCAATCAATTCATTGATTCCTCAGACAAGGGTAACCTTTTTAGGTTTCTAGATAGATTCAGTGTCTATGACTCTGTCCTTGTCAGACAAGAGAAGTTTAACATTGATATCAGCTTGTCAAAACCTTCAGTCACAATCATTCCCTTTGGTAGCCTTATGCATGGAAATGTTGGGTCTTAGGACTGCCGCATCAGATGCGATCTCCTTTGCTCGTTTTCACATGCGACCTCTTCAGCTCTGTATGCTGAACCAATGGTGCAGGGATTACTCACAGATATCTCAATTAATATCTTTAAACCGATTTTACGACACTCTCTGACATGGTGGACAGATCACCATCGTTTAGTTCAGGGGGCTTCTTGTTCTTCCGACCTGGACTATAATCTCAACAGATGCAAGTCTTACAGGTTGGGGAGCTGTGTGGGGGTATCTGACGGCACAGGGGGTTTGGGAATCTCAGGAGGTGAGATTTCCGATCAATATTTTGGAACTCCGTGCAATTTTCAGAGCTCTTCAGTCTTGGCCTCTTCTGAAGAGAGAGTTGTTCATTTGTTTTCAGATAGACAATGTCACAACTGTGGCATACATCAATCATCAAGGAGGGACTCACAGTCCTCTGGCTATGAAAGAAGTATCTCGAATTTTGGTTTGGGCGGAATCCAGCTCCTGTCTAATCTCTGCAGTTCATATCCCAGGTATGGACAATTGGAAAGCGGATTATCTCAGTCGCCAAACGTTGCATCCGGGCGAATGGTCTCTTCACCCAGAGGTATTTCTTCAGATTATTCAAATGTGGGAACTTCCAGAAATAGATCTGATGGCTTCTCATCTAAACAAGAAACTTCCCAGGTATCTGTCCAGATCCCGGGATCCTCAGGCGGAGGCAGTGGATGCATTATCACTTCCTTGGAAGTATCATCCTGCCTATATCTTTCCGCCTCTAGTTCTTCTTCCAAGAGTAATCTCCAAGATTCTGAAGGAATGCTCGTTTGTTCTGCTGGTAGCTCCGGCATGGCCTCACAGGTTTTGGTATGCGGATCTTGTCCGGATGGCCTCTTGCCAACCGTGGACTCTTCCGTTAAGACCAGACCTTCTGTCTCAATGTCCTTTTTTCCATCAGGATCTGAAATCCTTTAATTTAAAGGTATGGAGATTGAACGCTTGATTCTTGGTCAAAGAGGTTTCTCTAACTCTGTGATTAATATTATGTTTCAGGCTCGTAAATCTGTATCCAGAGAGATATGGAAGACTTATATTTCTTGGTGTCTTTCTCATCATTTTTCTTGGCATTCTTTTAGAATACCGAGAATATTACAGTTTCTTCAGGATGGTTTAGATAAGGGTTTGTCCGCAAGTTCCTTGAAAGGACAAATCTCTGCTCTTTCTGTTCTTTTTCACAGAAAGATTGCTATTCTTCCTGATATTCATTGTTTTGTACAAGCTTTGGTTCGTATAAAGCCTGTCATTAAGTCAATTTCTCCTCCTTGGAGTTTGAATTTGGTTCTGGGGGCTCTTCAAGCTCCTCCATTTGTACCTATGCATTCATTGGACATTAAATTACTTTCTTGGAAAGTTTTGTTCCTTTTGGCCATCTCTTCTGCCAGAAGAGTTTCTGAATTATCTGCTCTTTCTTGTGAGTCTCCTTTTCTGATTTTTCATCAGGATAAGGCGGTGTTGCAAACTTCTTTTGAATTTTTACCTAAGTTGTGAATTCCAACAACATTAGTAGAGACATTGTGGTTCCTTCATTATGTCCTAATCCTAAGAATTCTAAGGAGAAATCGTTGCATTCTTTGGATATTGTTAGAGCTTTGAAATATTATGTTGAAGCTACTAAATCTTTCCGAAAGACCTCTAGTCTTTTTGTTATCTTTTCCGGTTCTAGAAAAGGCCAGAAAGCTTCTGCCATTTCTTTGGCATCTTGGTTGAAATCTTTAATTCATCTTGCCTATGTTGAGTCGGGTAAAACTCCGCCTCAGAGGATTACAGCTCATTCTACTAGGTCAGTTTCTACTTCCTGGGCGTTTAGGAATGAAGCTTCGGTTGATCAGATTTGCAAAGCGGCAACTTGGTCCTCTTTGCATACTTTTACCAAATTCTACCATTTTGATGTATTTTCTTCTTCTGAAGCAGTTTTTGGTAGAAAAGTACTTCAGGCAGCGGTTTCAGTTTGAATCTTCTGCTTATGTTTTTCATTAAACTTTATTTTGGGTGTGGATTATTTTCAGCAGGAATTGGCTGTCTTTATTTTATCCCTCCCTCTCTAGTGACTCTTGTGTGGAAAGATCCACATCTTGGGTAGTCATTATCCCATACGTCACTAGCTCATGGACTCTTGCTAATTACATGAAAGAAAACATAATTTATGTAAGAACTTACCTGATAAATTCATTTCTTTCATATTAGCAAGAGTCCATGAGGCCCGCCCTTTTTTGTGGTGGTTATGATTTTTTTGTATAAAGCACAATTATTCCAATTCCTTATTTTATATGCTTTCGCACTTTTTTCTTATCACCCCACTTCTTGGCTATTCGTTAAACTGAATTGTGGGTGTGGTGAGGGGTGTATTTATAGGCATTTTAAGGTTTGGGAAACTTTGCCCCTCCTGGTAGGAATGTATATCCCATACGTCACTAGCTCATGGACTCTTGCTAATATGAAAGAAATGAATTTATCAGGTAAGTTCTTACATAAATTATGTTTTTTTTATATACATATCAACAATTCCATACTTTTATTGCAAAAGATCAGAATACAAATAAACATTTTAAAAGCATTTTGTTCTTGCATTTGTTTTACAGTCAGGGACAAAGCCTCATCTCATTTTCTGCTGCAAATTAAATGCAGATAAAAATAAGTTACAACAGACATGGAACAATCACTGAGTAGAATGTTAGTCTTGTGAAGTCTTGTCTATGCACTCCCATTTGTCACCGGGATCAGAAACAAAAAATAGAACACAATTCTCAGTTAAATTACATAAAAGTAAGCAAAAAAAATAATAAACATAAACCTGTATTGCAATTTTTTTTTATTACACATAATTTAATTTATATTAAAGCCTCTAAGTGTTGCATGTCCCTTTATGGATAGCAGGTGGATATGTGCATGGAATACATATTAAGGCTCTATAAATGGGTGAACATTAGCATCAGTGTTTGTAGTTTTTTTTTATACATTTTATGTCTCCATAATGACTTTGCCTTGGATTCTGTTGCATTTAGTTGCTCCCTGCTTATAGACCTTTGCAGACATATTATGTTGGCCTTTTCTATAAATCTCATAACCTATGTTTAATTCCTTCCTTGTCAGCCAGTGCTAGGCTCTGACACAAGCCTCTCTTTCTGTCCTAGATAAGCCTATGCAGATGAACCAGGCACTGTTCCAATCTGGTGGGCGATGTGGGTATGTCCTTCAGCCGAACAGCATGAGGGATGATGTATTTGATCCATTTGATAAAAATTCCCTCCGAACTCTAGAGCCAGTAATCGTGTGTGTTGAGGTGAGCAGTTGAACATACTGATACAGGAGTCAAAATTAAACTTTCATGGTTCAGAGAGATCCTATTTACTTAACTCTCTAGGCTAGGTGTCCTTTATTAAAAAAGCATAGCTAGGAGCTCAGGAGCAGCAGTGCACTATTGTGAGTATTGGGAGCTAGCTGGTGATTGGTGGCTGCACACACCTGACTCATCACTCATTGGCTCACCAGATGTTCAGCTAGTTCCCAATAGCACTTTGCTGCTCTGGAGCCGATTTTAAACCCCCTTTTGAAGGGGTTAAATAGAGTTATATGCAATTGCGCAATAATGCTCTAAAACATTAGAACATTTTACTTTTGCCCTTGTATGTCCCTTTAATGTGTGTGCTAATTACAATTTATGGATTGTTTTCTATATTTAGTGTTGCTTGCCTGAATAAGTAATGAATGGTTTAAAGATATAACAGACATGTATATGGATTTCATATCTTAGTGTTTTCACCCAAATATTAAAGGACCAGTAAATACAGTAAATTTACATAATCAACAAATGCATGATAACAAGACAATGCATTAGCAATAAGCCTGAACAGCAAATGAGTAGTAGATTTTTTTTCTGACAAATTAAAAGTTTTGTCTTTCCACTCCCCCTGTATCATGTGACAGCCATCAGCCAGTCACAAATGCATATACGTATATTCTGTGTATTCTTGCACATGCTCAGTAGGACCTGGTGATTCCAAAAGTGTAAATATAAAAAGACTGAGCACATTTTGTTAATGGAAGTAAATTCAAAAGTTGTTTAAAATGGCATGCTCTATCTGAATCATGAAAGTTTAATTTTGGCTTGAGTGTCCCTTTAATCATTTACTGACCATTATCCCTTCAATACAAAATAAAATACCTCTTAAAGGGACATAACTCAAATTTTCTTTCATGATTCGGATAAAACATAAAATCTTTAATAACTTTCCAATTTTCTTCTATTATCAAACTTTCTTTGTTGTCTCGTTATCCTTTGTTGAAAAAGCAGGGATGTAAGCTCAGGAGTGTGCACGTAACAGCTATACATTTGCAAGAGCACTAGATGGCAGCACTATTTCCTGTCATGTAGTGCTCCAGACATGTGCACGCTACCTATCTAGATATCTCTTTTGATCATAGAAGTTAATTGGAAACATTTTTAAAGTTGTATTTTCTATCTGAATGTTTGATTTCATGTCCCTTTTAACATGTTTAAGCATAGTACAACTGTTTAACTAAATGTGTATTTTATCATTGTGTGTCATGTAGCGGGATCAGGCAAAGTGCATCATATGGGAGATTAAATTCTGAGTGTTACGTGACTCAGCTGTAAAGGTCCCAAGTGGTACTTCTACTATGTGTTTAACCCTGTTGTGGTGGGAAAACATATAGAAGTGCGGGGTCCATGGTCTTAACATTACATACTCTCATTCATTAGAACATGTCATTTTTCATCTATAATGGCCCTTTAATATTAGGGGACTAGAAACTGTCACGCATGAACAATTACATATGCAGATACACCTTGTTCTTATTGTGCTTGTTTTTTTTTCTCTCTCTGTACTCTGTCAGATTTTAGGTGCACGACACCTTCCCAAAAATGGAAGAGGTATTGTTTGTCCTTTTGTAGAGGTGGAGGTCTGTGGAGCAGAGTATGACAATGCCAAGCTGAAGACCGAGTTTGTAGGTGAGACCGTGAGCCTCAACAATTTCATACCACTGGGCTAACCAGAGAAAATATTTGGTATATTTCTTGGACCTTCTATTGTAGTACAGGAGTTTCTCCTCAACATCCAGAACTGTGCACAGCGAAATATCTCAAAAGGCAAAATTTGTGCTTCTAAAAATTCTTTGAGGTGCCCGGCCATTCTTCTTAGATAATCTCACCTGAGCAGAGAGCGTTAGATTATTGGTCACCTACCTAGTAACTTGTCACATTTCTATATAATATAATACATTCATAACCTGTTCTCTGCATGCTAATGTGCCTGCTGCATACAGGCTGCCTTTCATGGTCAGAGTGTTCAGAGCATGTGATGGTCATATTGGCTGGGGAATAGATTCCAGTATATACAGATACAGGTGTATATTGTAAGTGCAGGTCACTTGGGGGTATGAAAGGCAGCCTACATGCAGAGGTCTCAAAATGCAAAGGAAGGCTGCTAAAAGGGACTGTAAAATGTTTAAAGGGATATTTCTGCTGTACTGCTATAGAATGACATATCCACCAAGTCTAAAACATTTTAAAATCAAGTTAACATATTTGCAGCATTTTATCTGAATAGCCCATCCATCATTTGGCTTACTTGGGGGAGCCAATCCGGGCCTTAGTTGGCAGACAACAATGCTAGCCAGGGTCATATTTCTAGTATAAAGTGAATTGTTTAGTAGTTACCTGTTAAAGCCAACTAGGGAAATATATGTAGCTGTGTTCACGATGATAAATCTGCAGAGTGTTTTTCCAGGTCTGAGATTTATAGAAGCCACAATTTTCAGAGCTAAATTATATGGAAAGGTAGCAACATAAAAAATGAAATTATATTGCAAATTTGTTATACTAAACCTAACCAAACATTTTATATTAAAAACTCAAGGTTTTTACTGTCCCTTATTTAAAATGCAAAAAAATAATAATTAAGAGACTGCCACACATACACTCCCACCCCTATTACGTTGCACCCTCAATGTGTCCTAGATTGTGACATGCAAATGTTGGGAGGTGTTGTTGAGGGATGTAATACAGAACAAATGTAATTGTTGATTGGAAGAAATAATTCAAAGCAGTTAAAGGGACAGTAAACCTTAAAAATAATGTTATATAATTCTGCACATAGTGCAGAATTATATAACATTATTTAAGTGCTATAGTTCTAAAACCCTTTTCTCCAACATTGGTGTGTCCGGTCCACGGCGTCATCCATTACTTGTGGGATATTCTCCTCCCCCACAGGGAAAGGCAAGGAAAGCACACAGCAAGAGCTGTCCATATAGTCCCTCCCAGGCTCCGCCCCCCCAGTCATTCTCCTTGTCGCTCTGAACAAGTAGCATCTCCTCGGGGATGGTGAGGAGTTTGTGGTGTTTAAAATATGGAAAAAATATATCTGTTGGTGTGAATCCAAGGGATTCTCCTGGAGTAAGATTAAAATTCCTAAGATTCTCTCCTTTCTCCAAGAGGGTTTGGATAAAGGGTTGTCAGCGAGTTCTCTAAAAGGACAGATTTCTGCTTTATCCGTGTTGTTACACAAACGACTGGCAGCTGTGCCAGATGTACAAGCTTTTGTACAGGCTTTGGTCAGAATCAAGCCTGTTTACAGACCTTTGACTCCTCCCTGGAGTCTAAATTTAGTTCTTTCAGTTCTTCAAGGGGTTCCGTTTGAACCCTTACATTCCATAGATATCAAGTTACTATCTTGGAAAGTTCTGTTTTTGGTTGCTATTTCTTCTGCTAGAAGAGTTTCTGAACTATCTGCTTTGCAGTGTGATCCACCCTATCTGGTGTTCCATTCAGATAAGGTTGTTTTGCGTACCAAGCCTGGTTTTCTTCCAAAAGTTGTTTCCAACAAGAATATTAACCAGGAAATAGTTGTTCCTTCTTTGTGTCCGATTACCAGTTTCAAAGAAAGAACGTTTGTTACACAATTTAGATGTAGTCCGTGCTTTAAAGTTCTATTTAGAAGCAACAAAGGATTTCAGACAAACTTCTTCTTTGTTTGTCGTTTATTCTGGTAAGAGGAGAGGACAAAAAGCTACTGCTACCTCTCTTTCTTTCTGGCTGAAAAGCATTATCTGATTGGCTTATGAGACTGCCGGACAGCAGCCTCCTGAACGAATCACAGCTGACTCTACTAGGGCTGTGACTTCCACATGGGCCTTCAAGAACGAGGCTTCTGTTGATCAGTTATGTAAGGCAGCGACTTGGTCTTCTCTGCACATTTTTGCCAAAATTCTACAAATTTGATACTTTTGCTTCTTCAGAGGCTATTTTTGGGAGAAAGGTTTTGCAAGCCGTGGTGCCTTCTGTTTAGGTAACCTGATTTGCTCCCTCCCTTCATCCGTGTCCTAAAGCTTTGGTATTGGTTCCCACAAGTAATGGATGACGCCGTGGACCGGACACACCAATGTTGGAGAAAACAGAATTTATGCTTACCTGATAAATTACTTTCTCCAACGGTGTGTCTGGTCCACGGCCCGCCCTGGTTTTTTAATCAGGTTTGAAAAATTTCTTTCTCTATACACTACAGTCACCACGGCACCCTATAGTTTCTCCTTTTTTCTCCTAACCGTCGGTCGAATGACTGGGGGGGGCGGAGCCTGGGAGGGACTATATGGACAGCTCTTGCTGTGTGCTTTCCTTGCCTTTCCCTGTGGGGGAGGAGAATATCCCACAAGTAATGGATGACGCCGTGGACCGGACACACCGTTGGAGAAAGTAATTTATCAGGTAAGCATAAATTCTGTTTTTTACCTTTTAATATGAAAAAATATGGCGCTTTTACAGACCCGCTCTCTGCTGAGCGGGTCTGTTATATTTTGTCAGCGCATCGGGCCAGCTGTATAGTCACAGCCCGGCCCGACCGCGCCATAAGACTAAGTGCAGCTCGCTCCTGACAGGAGCGAGCTGCACTTAGTGCTATGGCGCGGTCGGGCCGGGCTGTGACTATACAGCTGGCCCGATGCGCTGACAAAATATAACAGACCCGCTCAGCAGAGAGCAGAGAGCGGGTCTGTAAAAGCGCCATATTTTTTC